>NW_026729929.1:0-30377 GCF_030272615.1 Cryptomeria japonica | reverse complement strand
TATCAACCTGGATAATATGGGAATCCACATCTTAGCAAAAACAAAGCCAAATTCTATGAAACCCGAACATGATATAGACCATGAACACAGGGGAATAAACCCAAAACCACAACCCTAAACACTCAAAGATGAAGAAATGTCACGCTCTCAAGAAATTCCACTAAAGCTACCCAACCGGTAAGAACTAGACCGGTGCTCCTGCATTAGACTCTCAGGGTTAATTGAAAAAGGAATCCCATCACTTGCTCTAGTTTAGCGATCAGTCAGTAGGTACATGCAATTTCCTTAGGGGATTTGGCGATATAACCACAACTTTTGGTTGCCTCTCCACGATGATCTACCCATCCAAATTGCAACCTACCTCAATTAGCAATTTGTTCAAGTCTCCACCCACTAACCGCCTCAAGCTCAAGCTCTAGGATTGGTGATCTACCTACAAACCTTCCTTTGCCTCATGTTTGGCGATCAGAACAAGTTGACAAGTTGCCTCCATCTTCTCTCTAACAAACCAGTGCACAAACAAAACTCTATCTAACAACAGGTTCATGAACCAGCTCTGATACCATTTGACATAGTCAAAGGAGGGAGATCCAATGAAGGCCTACCCAACCTTGCATCTTAACATGTAAACCATGCAAAGAATACCGGTAACAACACATAACATATAATTAGTAAACAATGTGAATGAATCTTATTACAATATGAAGAATTATACATGCTACATGTTGGATCGTAGTCTAAGATACAAACAATGCTTACAATGAAATTACAAGATCCACAGATCATCCACATATCAAATAATCTTTCGGTAATAGTCTACCAGTTCTACCCTAACCCGGAGCTCAGCCTTCTGGCCTCAGTCCTACTGGATCAAAATTCTACTGAATCTACATCTTTGCATGATCTCAAAAAAAATTCTTCTATCTTCTAACTTCTCTTTGTCTTCAAATGATTCATAAGCTTCCATTTATACCATCTGCAAATAATTATAACTCAATCAAGTCAGCTCAAAGACCAACCGGTTCATGAAACGTGCAACACTAACATGTCGGATCAAACCATTAAGAACAATTCCCAAATAATAAAATGATGCATAGAATTCTAGGAATACCAACCCAGACACAAAGAAACACCTCTAAAGATCCGCAAGTCATGAAGATCAACTGTAACCTAAAATCATCTTCTCTTAACATACAACAAGGCTAACCGGTAAGAACATATCAATCGAGACAATACCGAAATCCACATCTCACCGAAAACAAAGCCAAATGCTATGAAACTCAAACATGATAGAGACCAATAACCCAAGGGAATAAACTGAAAACCACAATGCTAAACACTCAAACATGAAGAAATGCCACACTTTGAAGCAATTCCACTGAAATTTGCTCAACCGGTAAGGACTAGACCGATGCTCTTGCATCAATATGAATCCATCTTAATCCTTTTGTGGAAGAGTTTCACCAACATCTGTAATGGAAGCTTGAGGCATAGTCCTGGTTGGACATTGCATCGTATAGTGATCATATTTGTCACATCTAAAGCATTGGATTTCTGAAATGTCCTTCCTTCTTCTATGTGTAGAAGCAACATTTGATTCCTCATCTTTCTTTCTTTTGGAGTGTCCTTTCTTACCCTTCTTCTTTCAGGAGTGTGCGGCAAGAACATGAATATATTCATTTATGAATTTATGTCCAATCCCTCTTGTGATTAGTCTTGACTTTTCCTGAATGCAATTAGGTTTTAGATGATCAAACTTAGGAAGTTTAGATCGTGCACTTATCCCTTGAATGAATTATTCCCAAGAAGAAGGGAGACCATTGAGGGACAACATGGTTAACGCTTTACTTTCAATTGTGTGACCAATGGTGGAGATTTGGTCTCTAAGTTTTGCTAGCCTCATAAGTATGAGGTGATAGATTCTCCCTTGATCATCTTCACATGATGTAGTTGTTTCTTGTAAGCAAGATCTCTACTAGTGTTATTTATCTCATACATACTTTCCAAGGATTTGAACATGTCATATGTCGTTTCCAGTTTTGAGATAATTGGAACAATGTGATCTTTCATGGAATCCACCAACATTTTCATTGCTTTATTGTTCTTTTTCATCCATTGGAGCTTCTTAGTTTCTTCATCAAGTGCTAGTATATCCTTCTTTATAAATTCATCTAATTAAATTTCCCTTAGTGTAAGCATGATTCTAAACTTGCAAGATACAAAGTTGGAAGCTCCTTCGAGATGAACTTCAAATCTAAAACCATTCACCATTTTTGATGTATAGATAGATGTTGAAAAAGTTGAGTATATATAAGATATAACTTTGACTATATATAAATCTGATCTTGATTGTTTCCTTATGCTAGCTCTGATACCATGTTAAAGTGGATCAAATATATAGGTAGTTTTAATTTTTGTAATATAGTTCTTATTCAAAAAGGCCAATTGTTGTATGTGTAAGAAAATGTTTACTGTATGGTATTTCAATAATTTTGAAAGCTTTTGTTATCATATTAATTTTGCCTTTCACTTCCACGGTTGTCACTGTTTGTTGTTGTTGACATGTTGTCTATTACTGCATTAGCCCACTTCATTGACAACATATTATTTATATACAATTAGTGATCCACAAAGGAGTCACGACTCCTTGTGGAACTGGCATGATTCATTGAGGAGTCGTGACTCCTATGTGGAGCACGTCTGTACATATTATAAATGCAATACCCATGATAATCTTGTCGGGTCTAACATAACAAATAATCAACCAACCAAACCGATGTGATAACATACAATAAATCAGTAATTTGCAAAATGAAATAATATAAATATAGTCACATAAATCTGTCCAGTTTAATTAAATAAATGTTTGATATTTATTTGATTAAAAACCCACTAGCCAACAGTTAATTAAATTAACATTTAATTAATTCATCTCCAAACATTCTCCTATTAAAAAATTATTCAATTTATTTTAATTAATTCATTAAACTAAATTCACAATCAATTAAATGAATAAATCCTATTTATTTTATTTAATCCCCTTTCCTCTTTTAAATAAATAAATTAGAAACATTTATTTAAATCATTAAAGCCCCCCCACTTGCATTCTCCTAAAAATGCAACTTGCGCCTATTTGTTGAAATAAATAAATTTTATTTTAATAAAAATCCTATTTTCCCTCACCCACCAAATGCACTTGCAAGCCTAATCCCCTTCTAGATTCTTCTAACCCTTTTCTAATTAGCCTAATCCATCCCCTAATTATTGTCACATTCCTAAGCAACTTGGAGTCACTTCTCAAAGCCTTCAAAGTCTTTGAAAAGCATTAAATGCTTTATGTGTTCAACAAGCCAACCCTCTAAAGACTTCCAAACCACTAATGCCTCTTACATAACCATTTATGGTTAATTCCACTTGCACCCATGTGTCTCCTCAAGCATTTATTGCTTTGACCATGGTTATCCCTTTTGCCTTTGCACAAGAGTTTATCCATTACATAAAAGCATTATTCTTTGGATAATGAATTTATTCACTCAACCCAACCTTAACCTTAACTCCCAAGTTAACTCTCAGGTCATGTCAAGCATTTAATGCTTCTTCCCTCTCCTCTCAACCCATCTCATATCGACACTTGTCATACTCGGATTGGGTTGAAAGCCCTCACATGGATCTCAAACCATTCAATCTTGACCCTTGTTGAGATTACTCAATGTCAACCATCCATTGCTCCATTTTTCCTATAAATAGAGCTCATTTCTTCATAATCTAGATCCTAAAAACTTGTATGCATCTAACTTATAGTGAATTTTAGAGAGCATTTAGCATAAGCATTTACATTTACTCTTTTGGACTAAAATCTACACTAGACTAGATAATAATCTCCTTTTTAGTTTATTACACATTTGCACAACATTTTAGATTAATCATTTTTTTATCTTGAATCTTCATAAGGCATCCATAGTGCAAAAAGCTATTGAGAGCTACACTAATTTGGAAATTGGAGAGGAGAGCAACAAGGGAGAAGGAGCTAAGAGCATGGTAGAAGGCATTTGGAGATGCTTTGTTGTATTTGCTTCTATAGTTAAATATTTCATCATGTTTTCATTGTCTTTTTTGATATGCGTGCTTAGACTAGTTTTTGGTTGATTAACACTAATGTTTATCTTTGTTTCTTGTGTTTTTGTGTGTTATATACGACCACAGGTTTTAGTCTGACATTGTCCATTTTGCAGAGCATCATTTTGTGAACCCGACGTGAATCCAACAACAATTTTTTTTGACTAACTAACTTTTTGACTGTTTTACTTGACACACAAGTCGTGCTTTGGCGCTTTTGTTCACGCTTTAGCGCTATTGTTTTTGGTCTTCTAGCCCTTTTGTTTTTACAATAGTGCTATTATCCAAAAATTAGTGTTTTTGTTAATAGTATAGCATTATTGTTCATCAGTTAACACATTTGTTTTGGAATTAGTGCTTTTATATTGCTGCATAAATATTTTGTTTTAGCGCATTTGTGTTAAGTAGTGCTTCTGTTTTCACACAGAGTAGCGTTATTGTAACAGAATGTTGTAAAAAAGGCCTTGTAACTGATAAAATTATTTTTCTTAGGCTTGTGGAAGCCCACCATATGTTTGGATTTTACTAACTTGTCGTTTCGTGTGCAGGTTTTTAAAACTAACCCTTTTTGTTACTTAAGATCAAAATTTTCATTTGGTGTTTTTAAAACTTACAAAACAAATTTTTATTTTTCATGCAAGTTAAAAAAAAAACTCAAAAACATTCCATTTTTGGTGCTTAAAATCAATCAAACTCTTCATTTGGTGCTCTAAAATTCACAAGACAATTTTATTACTTGCAAGTTAGGAAACAAATCCTCATTTGGTGCTCTAAAATTTACAACACAACTTTATTTCTTGCAAGTTAGGATTCACTCTTATTTGGTGCTTAAAACAAGACAAGACAAATCTCATTTCTTGCATCAAACTTAAAGAAATTCACAATCAACACTTCAATTTTTGTCCAGATAAAAAGAACAAACAACATGTCTCATTTTGCAAAATGATTTACTTCATGCATACATGTTTCAATTTTAGTTGACCAGGATTTCAAATTCCTAGTTTACTCAAACATATTGCCTTTGAAGTTAAAAAGAACATCATGGTTGTTGGAGCAACATCTCCAAATATTTAGATCACCATTGCAATGACAAGTCAAAAAGAACAAGTGTTTGGCAAAAGTGTTTGTCGAGTGGCCCTACTTCTAAAACACTCTATCCTCTCCCTTGGCTTTCGTTGTCCTAGGTGCATGAAAAAAGTGTTATAACACTCAAATTTTATCCTTTTAAGAGAGGCTTGCCAAGAGACACATCACTCTTGGGAACGACCTTGTGTGGTAAATCTTTCGAGCCGGTATAGAAATCAAGTGTGAGCAAAAGTTGTAGCCTTGGGTATAGTTGTTCCTACAGTGTAACTTGTCAAAAGGACAAATGGGCCCCACCACAAGTTACTAGACTCTTAAGTGAGTCACTGCAGAATGAACTTATGTCCAAAAACATAAAAAATTACTAAACACCTTTATCTAGTAGCCCACCCATTCTAATAATTGAAGATATTTGTGATAAATTAAGTGCAAGAGCATAGATGGTTTTTCTCCCAAGATACTCACCATACATATTTCCTTGAGTAGAAACATAACTTTTTGAAAAGTCACTTGTGGTTTGATGAAAGTGGTGACTCCCCCATCATAGGGATCATCTATTTGTTATGCTCGTGCAAGACTTAGTATATCATATCCTTACCTACCACGGCAGGATTCATAAGGTATGTAGTACCAAAGTTTAAGAAATATCAAGACGTGGGCTGAAATTATCGCAACTAGCCATTTGACCTTAGGGATAAAAATTGTTTGAAGTGTCTTCATTTTGTGGTAGACCAGTGCAAATTGAGCTGACTTCAGGCTTTGGAAAACACCTAAAATACATTTAAAGGAAATGGTCATAAAATTTCAAAGATTGGGTTGATCTAGACCCACACTTATTTGTGCCTTTTGAGGCAACATTCCTGTGTTTGTGTGCTTGTTTTGTTTTCTTGTCAAAGAAAAATCAAACATCAATTCCAAAACAAGTATCCATCCAACACAAAAAATAGTTTCAAATACCAAACAAAGATAAAAAACAAAGTGCAAAAACAAGGTATCAAACTATATGACCATTCTTCACATTTTGAGAAAGAAGAATATTCATCAACATGTCAATTTAAAGAGAAGACCATTAAGTTCAAAAGCTCTAATCAAAAGAAGGAGATTCTTGTATCTCAATAGATAAATATTTGTCTCACATAGAGCTTTCTTAAGTCACATGCATCTATACCTTCAAGGGAAATCTAACGAATTTGATCAAGAGTCTTTAAACCACAGAGCTTTTACTCAATATAGAGCTTTGAGCTATCATAAAAACAAAGGAGGCAAAATCAATCCTGACTTCTTTCCAGACATTTGCTTCACCTATAACATAGCTCAGGAAGAACCACCAACTCTCTAAAGAGAAGAGGTAGAATTTGTTCCATATATAATATAGAGCTTTTATTGAAGTTTAAACATTTCATCCATTCTCACATTCACACACATCAATCTATTTTAATTCTCAAAACATAAAGAGGTCTTATCCTAAGTTCTTTTTAGTAATTGCTTGAATCAAACACAAAACATATCACATTTTAGAGTGTCTCTACATCTAGGATAAACTCATCCTAAGAGGCATTTCTATGCAGGTTAAAACTGGTCTATGAGTGAATCCTCTCATTACTAGGTAGTTAAGTTTGTAACATATCTCAGATTTGTCTAAACCTTATCACATCAAACTTTGTCAAGCAAACACACCAAGAAATTCTTAGAAAGACTTTGGTAAAAATCTACCTTTAGTGTTAGAGATCCATATGCAAAACACTCTACCAACCATAAATCTCTCATTTCATCAACAACTCATCATCATTTTTACCAAACTTCAACAAAATCTTATAAACAAAATGGCTCATACTAGATCAAGAACTAGACAAATGGAAATTGAGGAAGAAGAGGAGGAAAACCTCAATGAATTCCAAGAAGCCCTTGGAGGAATCGCAAATGATGAAAATCCAAGTACTCCTACTCCTGTAGCAATAGAAAGGGCACAACACAATCCTCTCTTTAATCGATTGTTTCATGAAATACTTAGGAGAAATGCTGATGCTCACTTTTTAAGGCTTGCTCAAGAAGGAGCCAAACTACCCTCTGACTTTGATGTTGCATAACTAAGGCAAGCATCAGAACACCAAAGTCACAATGAGGATGAAAGAGTTCAAGATCACGTCAGATACAACCTTCATCAAGGTAATCCCCCACCTCCTCCTCCTCAAAATGAAATAGACATGTTGTAGCAACAAGTTGAGAATCTCGCCCAACAACTTCATAGTGGTGTGAGAACTAATTAGTTTTCACCTAATGAAATTTTTCCCTATCCCTTTGATAGGAATCTACGTATGCCACCTTTTCCACAAGGGTTTGAAACACCCAACTTTGAAAAGTATAGAGGAAAAGGAGATCCTCGTGGTCATGTTAGAGAATTCCATTCAGCTTGCCTCAAAGTGGCATATGAGGATACCTACCTAAAGTGACTTTTTCCCCAAAGCTTGGGAGGAACAACCAAATCATGGTTTTCTCGACTACCAGGTGGAATTAGGACATTTGAAGAGCTCGTCCAAAAGTTCCTAGCACACTACTCACACAATATTGAACATGATATCACAATGGCTAGTCTATGTAACACTAAACAAAAACTAAGCAAGTTATTTTCAGTCTTTCTGCAATGACGACGTCAAATGTCTAGCCGACGTTCTCTTCAATTACCTGAACAAGAACTAGTGGAAATATTTATTTCCAATTTAAACGAAGAAATGAAATTTCACCTGGACATAAAAGACACAGACTCTTTCAATGACATGATCACCAAAGGTTTAAAATGTGAGCACGCTCTCATCAAAAAAGGGCTTATCAAAATATATAGTGAGTCGAAGGATGGCCCTCGCCCGCGCTTCAATAGTGACAAGCCTAAATTTTGGAACAAGAACAAAAACATCGTCAATGACGGGGTTGTGGATGCAAGAACTATCAAAAGTGCACAATGTGTGGTCCTATTTGTAGGACAGAACCCCCCACCCAAGAATAACATAGTTGCTCCTCCAAATCAAGGATGCAATGTCCCTCAAGAGAAACCCAGACAACGTCAACAAAATTTTAAACCAAAATGAACATACACTCCCTTAGGGGAACCCATTGAAACAGTGTTACGTCAATTGGTTTCTCAAAATCTGGTTACCTTACCCAAAATATCAAATTATGAACCTCAAGTCAAACCTTCATGGTGGAGGGATAATGAACATTGCGAATTCCATCAAGGGAAAGGGCATAAAACAAGCAATTGTCACATATTGAAAGATCTTGTTTAGGATCTTATTGATCGAGGTGAGATTGAAATTGAAGGACATGACCCAAAAACAACAAACAATGATCATCTCATGTTTAAAAATCCACTTCCATCTCAAGATCAAAGGGGTCCCTCTAGGTCAAGATGAAATGCAGATGCCAATGATTATATGCAAGCCACTTATAATTATAGTGTGAATCACTTATATGATGCCAGTGAACAAATTGCGACTATTACCATAAAAAATCCCACCTCCACCTGGAATATTGCTACACGTCGTGGCAAGATCACCATCAAAGCAGCTCCATAAGGCACCACATCTAACCCAAAGTAGTACAATCTTGTGGACCAATTAGACAAAACACTTGTGCTTATATCCATTTTAGAGTTGTTGTGCTTATCCCCATCTCATAAAATAATCTTGGATCAAGATCTCCAAGAGGCGTCAGTCCCTGCCAGCCTCAACATAGATTAATTTCAAGCCATGGTTATAAGTCAGCGTGCATCGCCATGTCTCACTTTCTCAGAAGGTGACAATACATCCTTCCAGCAACCTCATAAAACTTCACTCCATATAAAAGGATTTATCAATCAACACAGGATCAAGTGAGTCTTGATTGATAATGGAGTAGGCCTAAATATCTGCACACTACAGTTGGTCACAGCACTGGGATATGCAGTTGAATCAGTAGATCCCCGCAAAAAGATAACAATCAAAGCCTATGATGATGCAGAGCGTTCATCCAAAGGAGTAGTGGTGTTACCAATTCGAGTGGGCTCAGTGGTGAAGCACATCATATGCCAAGTTTTGGACCTTCCTTTGCCATATAATCTATTGTTAGGAAGATCTTGGATACATGCCATGCAAGTCGTTCCATCCTCCTATCATCAGTGTATCAAGTTCCCACATAATGGTGTAGAAATTACAATCCTAGGTGATGCAAATCCATATGCATATTTTTACTGTTCCCAACAATAGAGAAGCTATCACATCCACATCCTATGTAAGTCCAGCCTCTCTTTCTAGTTCAAACACCATTATACCCAAGCAAGAGAAGCTCAAGATGAAAATAACAAAGAAAGGTCCTGGGGAATACAATCTCAGCCAACTCTTTTGTGTTGAACAAATGCTTACTTCTCCTAGAACTCATGGTAAACCTCAACAGTTACTTCAAACAACATTTGTCAAGATAGCATGCACTTTGACACCTTTCATCCATGGAAAGAGTCAAGAAGAGGAGACCAGAGATGAGGACTTAGTAGAATGGATCTATAAAGACCCTATCACCACCAACATCCCACAAGCTAAGCTTCCCACATATCAATATGGAAAAGGCCTTCTTATTATGTAAAGAATGGGATATGATTGTCAGAGTGTGTTGGGACCTTGCAAGCAAGGTAGACGTGAACCGCTGCAACCAGAATTAAAGCCCAAAGATAACATAGGCTTAGGATTTCAAAAGGAGATCCTTCCTAAGCTCAAATTTAAAGGGAAACCCAACAAACCTCCATATCAACCTACTACAAAGAGGCCTGTTACTACTTATTAAGTTTCCATTAGTTTTATATCCAAAGTCATTCTATATACTCTAGTCGGTTACCTCTACCAAAACATTTAGTTGGTATGCACAGAACAGTTGGTTAAAGAAGAAAGTATTCACAAAGCTCAGTATTCACCGAGTTGTCTACCAAGTAATATTCCATGTCTACCGAGCAACAACAATGATACACCGAGTTGATATACACCAAGTGAAACATTTTACCAGATTCTTTGAACCTAGACACACATGTGGAAACGTGTTACAAGATCGAGGAACATAGAACTATTATCACATTGGAAATTGCACTTAAGGATTGTCTATGATTTTGAGGTCATCTAACCAATGAAATATTTTGTATGGTTGTTCATTTGATAAATCATGTTTGTAAGATCGAAGCAATGAATCAGATCACCGACATAAGAGATCTATTTATACAGCATGGATTAAGGATAACAATGTGACATAGAAAGAGATATAGAGGTGTATGAAGCAAGACATGTGTGATACATAAGAAAGCACTGAGTGTTATGACTGTTACAAAGACACATAGGTGACCGAGAAGGATTTCAGAGAATAGTCAAAGAACAGAGTAAACAGAAGGGTTTACTGAGTTATTCTATGGGTTACTGAGGTATGCTATAAGCAAGGTAATCTCATTATGAACACATAGAATCTACTATAACATTTCAGATGTAAAGTTGCAGATATTTGTAATGATTTATTGTAATATTTTGAAGTTGTAAGTGAAACCTTTAACAGGGTAAAAGACTCTAACAAAGTCTATAAATTGTAAAGCCTTTAACCAGGTGTAGCATTTAGAATAAGTGTTGTAAAATCCTTTAGCAAGGTAGATCTAACGATCTTGATACTCCTAATAGGGTAAGCTATCAGAAATAGCTGAACATGTAGCTCTAACTAAGCACTCTTTATTATTGCAGTAGTGAAGTTGTGGGTGCCATCCCCATCATAGTTTTTCTCTCTAACCAAGAGTTTCTGCGTAAGCAAAATATATGAGTTATTGAGTGAATCATGTATGATTGTTATTTATTTGTTTTAGCTTTATGTTATGTTGCAACAATTTTTGGTTTATGCATAACAGTAAAGATATTATTGTTAAAAGGTTTTGAAGTACTGATTGACCCCTCCCCTCTCAGTACATTAGCTTTCCATATTGGGCTTAACAAGGCCACCTTTGATTATAAAAGCACCACCAAGCACTGCACCAACTACCCCAATAAGGCTAAAAATCCTAGCAATACCCTCCACAACACCAATTATCCCACCATTCAAACCAACAACCCAATTAGCAACAGCAACTACATCAATGGCACCATCAGCAGTATCTGAAACCCCAACAGTATCGACAACACTGACAATTCTAGTAGGAATAGCAGATTCAACATTGCCGATACTCCTAGTATCAGATTCACTAATCCCTATAATCCTTCCTGCAACACTGATCATTTCATCTACAAGGATACATCAACCGATCACACCTGCAGTGTTTAACTCAAAGGATATCCCAGTATGGTACAGTAATCGGCTACTGGAAAGTGACTTAGAGACTAACTCACATGAGTGGGAATTTGATTCCATCTAGCTTAATACTTTAGATGAGGAAGACACATCACTACCTCTGCCTCACAAAGACATCCCTATTTACGGAGAAGCACAGATAAAGACCTCTTGGGTTCCTGAACTGGAAACATCTTCCATAGACCCTACGTCACATCCTATGCCTGATTCAAATAGGGAGAGTACCATCAACGACCTTCACCACAACGTCTTAACCCTCACTAACACATCTTACAAACTTAACCTGATCGATGAGGTAATTCCTATTAAACATCCTTAACTCATCGAATAGAACCAATCTAATCCCCCATGCCTTGACCAATTCCACAACGATGAGGCAATCATTGAATGTTTGGAACTAAGGGATAACATACCAAGCAGGGATCACAAAGTTGGATTTTCCATTCAACTTAATAGCACAACATACTTTGGGGCGGATGCCATACCTTTCAGCTGCAAAAATATAATAATAAAACATGGATCTTCTAGTGAAGACCACACTGTGGCACTGTTTGATCCCAAAAAAGTAAAAAGAAAGAGCGCATCCAATGGTGAAAACCTCTCTGAGGCACTTGAGGATGAAAGGTTTGACATCCTCCCCTCCAGTGTATAGCATGAACGATCAACAATTCTTATCAAGGAAACAAAAGAATTCAATGTGGGGACTCCTGAAACTGCTCACCACATACATTTGGCATCTCTTTTAACTCCAGAGGAACAACCTAAGTTTATAAGGTTCTTCCAGAAGAGTCAGATCAACTTTGCATGGTCATATGCAAACATGCCTGGTCTTGATCCTGATTTAGTCATACATCACCTCACCCTAGCAAAAGGAGCTAAGCCTATCAAATAGAAGCTTCGCAAGATGCACTCTCAAATTGCAGTACTAGTCAAAGAAGAACTTAAGAAACTCTTGGATGTTGGTTTTATTAGACCAATTGATTATGCAGATTGGATATCCAACATTGTACCTATTGGCAAACCAAATTGGGACATCCGTATCTGTACTGACTTCAGAGATCTAAACAAAACATGTCCTAAGGATGATTTTCCCTTACCAAACATTGACATGATTGTAGACCTAACAGCAGGACATGCCATGCTTTCTCTCATGGATGGATTTTTAGGGTACAACCAGATAAAGATCACACCCGAAGATCAGCATAAGAAAGCCTTCACATGTCCATGTGAAACATACTGCTAGAATGTAATGCCTTTTGGTCTCAAGAATGAAGGAGTGACCTATCAAAGACCAATGACCACCATATTTCATTTATGATGAACACCATCATGGAAGATTATGTCGATGACTTATTGGCAAAATCCTTAACATGAGAAGGTCATCTGGAAATCTTAGATAAAATCTTTGATCGACTAGAACAGTATCATGTTCGACTCAACCCAAAGAAATGTGTCTCCGGAGTAACCTCAGGGAAGCTTCTAGGCTACATTATCTCAAGCAAAGGTATTGAGGTCAATCTGGAAAAAGTCAAGGCAATCATGGACATGCAACCTCCCAAGAACATCACTCTGCTAAGGACACTACAAGGGCAACTACAATCCATTTGAAGATTCATTGCATAACTGGTAGATAAGTGTCACCCCTTTACACACCTGTTACACAAAAACATTCACTTTCAATGGGATGACAGATGCCAACAAGCATTCCAGATGCTTAAGGATTATCTCATGCATACACCATTGTTGATCCCACCAGATCCAAGTAGACCGCTCTTACTCTATATATCAACAAAAAATACAACATTGGGCGTACTACTAGCACAACATAATGATAACTCAATGATGAACAAATAGTACCAAACCAGTACTGAGAGGGGGGGTTGAATCAGTACAAACAAAATACAGTCCAAAACTAGTTTGACAACAAATACTCTAAATGACTGGCAAATAGTGACACTGGTTGAAACAAAGTGCAACTGGTAAGACCTAGAACAACTAAAACAATCATAAACTAGTTACTCACTTAGCTTTCCTCTTAGCTCAATACAATAGTATCATTACACCCTCATGCATGAACAGGTAAACTATCATCAGATCTTCACAATAGTTAGTTCAATATGTTTTATAGATAGGCATAAAACACAAAACCATCATATGCTTAACAGGTAATAATAAAGCATCACAAGATAAAAGCATCACACATGACACACATATTTTTCACATGGAAACCCAACTGGGAAAAACCATGATGGGGATGAATACCCACAAGTTGCTTTTTGAACTCTTTAGAAGTCCGCTCTGTTAGGAGCCTTGTCTAGTTAAAGACATTACAATAGGGAATCGATCCTGTTAGGGATCACCCGGTTAAGTGATGGCTATAATACCCCGTTAAGGGTTAAACCTGGTTAGGGTTACCTTGTTAGAGGATTTCAAGAACTCAATAGCTAAAGGATCTCCAGAGCTCTAGAGCTTCCCAGAACTCAATAACTTCGAGTTAACCTATTAAAGGATTTGTATCAAGCCGATTAAGGCTACCCTGTTAAGGGATTTCACAACTGTTGAAGTGGTTAAAGATCAACAAGAATTACAATGATCTAGTGACAGCACTCAATGCTAATGTAGATCCATTTTGGCTCCTCTTCACCTTCTGCACATTCACTTTGCAGGTATCTCTTCTCTCCTTTGGTCTGGCAAGAATCACATATCACTTCCCTTGGATACTCACATACAACTTTTGCCAACAACTTTAGAAAGAAACACAACATCGACCTTATAGGAAATAGACAGGTCGGTAGCAAAAACCCTAAACCCTAAACCTATTAGGTTAAGCAATTCAAAAAGTTCAATCCTAACCATTGAATCATACTACATTAAATGCAACAATCTTGAATCGATCTCAAGACATTCTCCACCGTCCATTATCCACCGATTTCATGGCGGCTGATAACTCATCGTGCGTTATCACTGTTTAACAAACTTCGCACATTCCCAAGGTAGATAGGGATAGTCTTCTTCATGCAAGATCCTTCATGCGCATAGAGCTTACGTGGCAACATGATCTATTCTCCATTATACTGCTAACTCATCACACAAAGATCACCGATTGAGTCACACAAGCTTGAGGTACTCCAACCAGAAATCCTGAAGTGGAAACTACCTACCAATCGGTAGACATACAATGCTTCCATATGTCGGTTCCCATAATTACATGCCGGTTCACCTTGAACAAATATACCGCTTCACTTTGGCATATATACCGGTTCACACATATGCTAGTTCTCTCTTCTCACATATCACATATTCTGGTTCATTTCATATCACATATTGACATCAATGACAACATACAATATCATTATGTCCTCATACCGGTTCACATAATGCCAACACATAATACAGAAGGGAAAGAGTGTGTTGTCTATTACATCTCTCGAACACTGGTTGGCTATGAACTCAATTACACACCTATTGAGCGAGCTTGCCTAGCAGTAATCCTGGTGGCCACTAAGTTGAGGCACTACCTGTTAACACATAAAGTACAACTCATTGCCAAGATCGATCCACTAAAGTACTTACTCAGCAAAGCAGCATTGACAGGTCGTCTGGCCAAAAGGGTAATGATTTTGAGTGAGTTTGACATTGAATATGTGGATAGTAAGGCTATCAAAGGACAAGTCATTGCAGATCAGTTGGATGATGCAACTCTCAAAGGCTATCGTTCTCTTGTTTCCAATTTTCCAGATGAAGAAATATTCATGATCACAGTAGCACAAGCATGGAAGCTTTATTTCGATGGTTCATATACTAGGCATGGCTCGAGGGTAGGCATCATGTTCATCACACCTCAGGGTGACAGTATCCCGAAGTACTATAGGCTCACATTTTCATGCACCAACAACATAGCTAAGTATGAGGCCTTGATCATAGGACTCTGACTGGTTGTACAATGAAAGTTAAATGAGCTACAAGTATATGGTGACTCCCAACTAGTCATTCGACAAGCAACAAATGAATATCAAACCAAGGATGATAAACTCATGTCATACAAACAATGGTGGAGAAATTAAAGGCATCATTCACTACTATCACCTTTGAGCAAATACCTAGAGATCAGAATCGAGCTACTGACGCTATGGCTACTATTGCATCTCTCCTAGATCTTCCATAGAATTCAACACGCTATGAGTTCTTGGTAGAACAACTTTGCATTCCCGCTTATGATATCCCTAAAACTGAGATGATATGTCACCTTGTCAGTTCCGAATCCCCATGGTACGGTGAGTTCTACACCTATCTTCATGATCACACACTTCCTCCTAACCAATCAAATAACCAACGTAAAACCTTCATTCACCAAACCACTCGATATACCATTATTGGTGAAACCCTATACCGATGCAGTCTTGATGGTACTCTCCTTCGATGTTTGGAACAGGATGAGATAACAAAGGCCTTGGAAGAGGTATATGAAGTAATTTGTGGAGCACATGCAAGTGGTCCGTCACTAGCCAAGAAACTTATGCGCACTGGATACTATTGGCCATCCATGGAAAAGGAGTCCTACTACTTTGTTAGAAAGTGCAAGAAATGCCAAGTTCATGGAGACCTGATACATGCACCAGCACAGGAATTGCAACCAATCACAACACCATGGCCCTTTTGTCAATGGGGACTCGACCTTGTGGGTAAAATCCATCCATCTTCATCCAATGGCCACAAATTCATCATTACCACTACTGAATACTTCACAAAGTGGATCGAAGCTATTCCACTCACCCAAGTCACCGACAAGCAGATTGGCTTATTCATCCTTAATTACATCATCTGCTAGTATGGTGTGCCCATGTCCATCATCATAGATAATGGTCTTCCTTTCAAAAATCAGGATGTCCGTGAACTTTGTGAGATGTTTCACATCCAACACTGCTTTTCCACTCCCTATTACCCATAAGGAAATGGTCAGGCTAAATCATCCAACAAGAACATATTGAGAATTCTCAAGAAGACAGTCAACGATGTCGGTCATGATTGGCATGTTCAATTAAATCCAGCACTATGGATGTATCAAACTAGTAATCGAACCCCTACAGGCGCAACTCCCTACTCACTGGTCTATGGAGCAGAAGCCACCCTTCCTTTTGAGGTTGAGATACCATCTCTACAGGTTTCCTTGCATAATATGATAGATGATGAAGCATACAGAGTCTCACGTCTCCAAGATTTAGAGCTCCTTGATGAGAAATGACAAGCTGCATATAATCACCTCAAAGCCTATCAGCAGCGAATGAGCAGAAGCTATAATCATCGAGTTAGACCGCATACATTTGAGGTAGGTGATCTTGTTCTTCGAGAGAATCCTCGTAACCAACCCAACCGAGAACATCAGGGAAAGTTTGAATCTAACTAGCTAGGTCCATATTTTATCAGTGCTATATTTGGGTCCGGGGAATATCAGTTGGCTACCTCAGAAGGAGAACCACTAGTAGATCCGATCAACAACATGCACCTCAAAAGGTTTTATACCTAAACTGTATAGAGCATCAGACTCTAATGCATACCGAAAAAACACCAAAAACAATCAAATAAATGTCTTGAAGAAAACGCAAAAAAAAAAAAAAAAGTCAAGAAAAATCATGCATCCAAATGGTGAACAACCACTCTGGTGGCACCTTGGGTAAGTACGAGGGTGAAAACTTGGCAAACAGGCGCTACTTGTAAAGGCTATGGCTCCATTGTCTTTTAGACTTGTTGCGATCACATTCATTGCATCCACTCAACCATCATTCAAACCATGGCTTGTTACTCATCTGCAATCAAGGATAGTACTTCATGTGTCTTGCATCCTGCTTTTTCATAGTCATGTCTAAACTAGGGGCAATGCTCTTAACCTATTGATGTAAGTGGATTCTACATTACTTGTGATTCATTGGGTTCTTCATTCAAAACTATCTCACAAAATCCAAAAACATTCAAAAAAATCCTCAAAATACCAAAAACATTGGAAAACTATCTCACAAAAATCCAAAAACATTCAAAACAATCCTCAAAATACCAAAAACATTGGAAAACTATCTCACAAAAATTCAAAAACTCGATAAAACATCAAAAATCAATCAACAACACAACAACGCGTTGTACATACGCACCCAAGCCGACACCAAGCAAACATTGTGAAATACTCAAACAATGATCACTTATCACATCGACCAAACAATCAACATTGACATGCTAATTGTCTTAACAAGGATGCATCCTTCCTTACCCAAACTTCCTTACCCAAAACAAAGACAAGATAACATTTTTTTTGACAAGAAATTTTTGTTTAACCTATCAAGTACTTGGTTAGTTTGATACATTATTTATTTATTTATATCAGGTTCCTACGCTACTCCGGGATATCCATAAGTGATTAGGATAGCCAAGATGGTTCCTAAGCTTTGTTTGTGTATCTTCTGCAATTTATTCCAATGAAGTTCTGGGGCATGTACTAATGGTGTCTACGTGGGAAGTTCACTAAGCTATGTGATCTCATGCAAAATATAGTCATAGATCACTATGGGTTGCTGACTACAGCGTATACCTCAACCATATGAGCATGAACCATTATGGAGGGTCCATGTTCTTTATTCTTTATTTTATGTTGTTTGTTTGTAGGTACAATGCTCCATCCTTGGTTCGTACTACCTAATCCAAATTCGATATTACCATGCTCAATGATGAAAATCAAGCACTATGGATCGTCATTCAATCTCATTTGTTTATATTGCATTGCATTGCATATCACCCATCCATTTAATCATTCATTATTCATATGCATGGTTTTGTATGCAAGTGTGAACAAAGTTAATATGAGAAGTTATGGGACAAATGAATTGGTCTTGGATACAATCATGACAGAGTTCTCTGATACATCATCAATGCATCATGCAAAGTCTAAACAACCTTGCATTCATCATCATTTTATTACATTTAACTACATTTGCATAAACCTAGTTCATTATCATGTACTTGCATATAGGTTTATTCAAGTCCTAAATATTCATTAGAGTGCATTTAATATCATTTAGTTGCATTTTAAATACAAACAGTTCATTATCATTTACTTGCATTAGTATCATTATATCATTTCATCATTTCACAAATTGCGACATTTAGATTCATTTGTATGATAAATTTCTCATCATTGCAATTTCATACCAGTATTAACCATTACTGTGCATTCATTTAAATATCATTCACAAATCATCATTTATCATCATTTACACTTGTTTACCGTACATTTGTTTAGATTTCCATAATTGCATGCATTTATTTATCTATCCATTAGCTAAATGCATTCATTTATCCATCTAGTATATTCTTATACTCATTCATTTCATTTAGGATTCATTATATTGTATTCATTATCCTTTTTAATTGCATTAAGGTGCAATTATTTATTACCCATGAGTTGCATTATCATTTCACTTAGTCATATTTTACTAACATTTCGAATCATAATAAAACCATTTGTTTTAACATTGGTTTATACATTTTCCATATGCATTCAGTTAGAAATCATCATATAAACATTTGTACTTTACATTTGTTTATCCATATTGCATTCATTTACAAACCATCTAACGGTATTTACATAAATCATCAAATCATCACATTACATCAAACATCATTGCATATCATTATCTCCTCATCATATCCCCATAAAGCACAAGAACTTGTCTATATCATCATTAGCATCATTTCATTATGCATACATCATTATCATGGCATTACATCCATAAAGGATTACATCAACAGATCATGCATATATAAACCTACAATCCACATGTTAGCATCACATCATAAAACACGCATATAGACATCATGTAGGAATAAATCATTATAAAAACATGCATATAGGAATCACCTTAGAAACACATCTAGCAAGTACAACTATCCATCTAAGCATAAAATCATAAGATCATCATCCTGCATAAATCCATACATAATCAACATGCATATCATCACAAAATATGGGATCTCCTCATATATCATATCATATTGCCAAAAAAATACATGTATTAGAGTACAATGAAGTCCAACGTATCGGCTACCAAGAACCATCCAAGACACAGTCCAAAATGTCAAATGTAATAACATACAAAATGCTCTCTCAGATGCCACTCTGACTAGATGCTACCCCACTATCACCACCCGCTCCCCCACTACTCCCTGCACCACCTGATCTATCTCTTCGTGGAGGACCCATCACACCACCACTTCTTTGTATCCTCTAAGACCACTCTACTCTCTCCCAACGCATCTGTGAATAACTCAGTGCTCATCGACTAGATGACACCTCCTGCTCATATAGACCACGCCAGTAATCTATCTCAGCCTATGCTCGCCAAATCTCCCTCATCACCTCTCTAGTAGGACCTTGTGCTCCTACACCAACCCGTACTCTCTCCTGCAGCTCCACCAATCTCTCCACTGCATCATCCCTCTCCCGCAGCACTACCGTCAACTCTGAATCCCTTGCAAATAGCTAAACATCTCTAGCTACAACCTCCACCTCCATATCCTCCACCCGTGCCTTGGCTATTGTAAGTCGAGTCTGCAAATGTAATATCATATGCTCCTGTAGGTCTCCCTCCCCCATATCCATAGGTGCCTCACCTGTAGCTCCCTCTCTAGTGGCTCCCTCCCTTGTATCCATAGGTACCTCCACCTCCCCCATATCTCTACCACCTAATCTGACTCCTCCCTGCATCAAAGGTCCCCGTGATATCTACAATGGCAAAATGCCTCTCCCTCTCCGCCACAACTATCCACTACCCCCACCTTCTCCTCCAAATCCACTACCCCCACCTCCTCCACCACCCCCTCCTCCATCCCCCACTCCTCCTCCATCCCCTCCTCCACCATCCTATCCTCCTCCTTCACCTCTCCCCCATCCACCTAATACAGGTCCTTGACCTCCTCTCCTCCTCCATCTCGGTCCCCTATCCTCCTCAAAATCTAGAATCAGCTTCATCAAATCTGATATCCGAGGAATTGAATGTGCTACAATATACTGTGTGTACTCCTTTGACACCCCTGCATCTATAATCTTCAGTCACATATACCATGGTCTTGCCTGTAGAGTCCGAAACTCTGCTAACACCTGATCATAAGGTAATACTGGCCCCCATAGGTACCTCTCTCAGACCACCCTAACATACTCTCTAGATCCCCTTGGCAATCCTTGCCTCCATCCAAACTATCTCAGAACTCTGCCCGGAAGCTGTCCTCAACATTGTAGGTTGTCCTACCAATGAGATATCCTGTCATAAACACATACGATAACGCCTCTGCATCATCCTCCTAGGGCTCACACTCAATGTATGGCCTCCAGATCACTATATCCAAATCATCCTGTGCCCACCGCCACCACTCTAACTTCCCCAGGTAGGGATGACTCATCATACCGCTATACATGTATACATAGGGCTGGTCCACTATCCTAAATCTCAGTCTAGCTAGTTGGGTGATAGGTAAGTGCTCCCACACCCAAATATGAAGAAGAGTGATCCCCACTCCCACTGAGCTCATCCCTTGGTATGCTACCTCATGTAGCTCTTGATATAAGTGCGATAGCATGCATGGTCCCCATGAAAACCGGGTCCCCTTTGTCATCATCTGCTCAATCACCTGACCCCAACCAACGACAAGTCCATGCGATCATCAATCTAGACATAACAGTCCCCCAACAATCCTTGATAACACAGCTAGTAATGGCTCGTACAATGCCGCTATATCCTCCCAAGCCACCGACCCTTCATCAATAAAGATATCCTCCTCAAAAAACTACTGTATCGCCACTATCCCCCAAGATTGGTCATATGTCACCAACTCTCCTCGAATGGGAATGTGCAACATGAGCCTTACATCCTACACTGTAACTGTCATCTCCCCTTGTGTTAAGTGAAACGTACACGTCTCACTATGCCATCGCTCTACCAATGCTATAATCAAATCAAGATTCATCCGAATCTCGGGCATATACATCACATCATACAGGCCTATTGCTACAATGCAATCCACCTCAGCCTCTGTCAACCACTCACGCAACACCTGTGTGGCGGGAGGCCTCTCGCGCATCTGTAAGATGCGAAGATCCTCCTACACACATGCATCAACCATCATCATCAGTTGTTTTGTTTCAAACTTTCTTAAAGTTTAAACCTAGACTATCAACAGATACTCTGATCCAGTATCTTCAGGTCTTAACAAGTAAGCAATCATGGCACACCTAGACTACAACAAACATTTATCCTAATGGCCTAGGTCTCATCAAAACTGCTATGGTTTAAAACAACTCTCATCTCACATCTCCATCCATCCATCATTGGAATCAGGAGATTCTTGTTCAAACACACTAGGGCATCTATTTTTTCTAACAAAAGCACTATTCTGAACACAACAGCACTAATATGCTTACAACATCACTAATATGCTTACAAAATCGCTACCTCAACTATGCAATAGCGCTAAAACCAACAATAGCACTACATTGCCTATACAATAGTGCTACCTCATCACAACAATGTTCAATCAACCACTCAATCGCGCTAAACAAACAAAAGCGCTAAATCAACTATGCAATAGCGCTACCCTTGACAAAAGCACTAAAACCACTACGCAATAGCGCTATAGTGGCACAATAATGCTAATTTAGTTGACAATAGCACCAAAGCATAGTTTTAGCGCTATTGTGTTGACTCAACTTGGACAAGCTAAAAAACCTATCAAAAATGCATGAAATTCAAAAATTCAAATTCACATATCATTGGTCCGTAGTCGTCTAGCTGTTGGAATCGACGCACTCACTCTAGCTGATGCTTTGCTATGGGAACCGACATCCTAATTGTTGCTTTCTCTTTCAATAGGTCACTATCAGAGCTCAAATTTCACTATGGACGCGAATGCAAATGAGCTTGTTTTCACCCCTTTCCCCCCATATATACCCTTCGTTGTAACCCTAATTTTCCCTCGTTCACCACTGTGGTCCCCGTGAACTTCTAGAGCCTCCCATTTCTCCATTTTATCTCTGATTTCTTCTATTTTTCACCAGTATTGCTAAATTCTTCTCTTCTATCATCCTGCCAATTTTCATTCTTTTTTGAGAGATCGCCTAATTTTTTGAAAATTTTTGGCCCATTTCTCGGGGGGGCATACCACCCATTAAATTAATATTTTATGGGGCATATTTTTTCACACCTATTTTTCTTTCTTTGAAACGACGCAATAAACTGCACCATGTCAAAGAGGGGAAAATGTAGTCACATAAATCTGTCCAGTTTATTTAAATAAATATTTGATATTTATTTGATTAAAAGCCCACTAGCCAATAGTTAATTAAATTAACATTTAATTAATTCATCTCCAAATTTCTCGACAGCCGGTGCACCAATGCAGGGTTATCTCCGGTACCGGTGACTCCATCCAAAACATTGAAACGTGCATTACATATTCGTATATAAGATACCAGCATCCGAACTTTAGGGTGGGAGGGCAACGGCCCATATTCTCCTATTAATTAAATAAATTACTCAATTTATTTTAATTAATTCATTAAACTAAATTCAAAATCAATTAAATGAATAAATCCTATTTATTTCATTTAATCCCCTTTCCTCTTTGAAATAAATAAATTAAAAACATTTATTTAAATCATTAAATCCCCCCCATTTGCATTCTCCTAAAAATGCAACTTGCACCTATTTGTTAAAATAAATGAATTTTATTTTAATAAAAATCTTATTTTCCCTCACCCACCAAACCCACTTGCAAGCCTAATCCCCTTCTAGATTCTTGTAACCCCTTTCTAACTAGCCTAATCCATCCCCTAATTATTGTCGCATTGCTAAGCAACTTGGAGTCACTTTTGAAAGCCTTCAAAGTCTTTGAAAAACATTAAATGTTTTATGTGTTCAACAAGCCAACCCTCTAAAGTCTTCCAAACCACTAATGGCTCTTACATGACCATTAATGGCTCTTACATAACCATTTATGGTTAATTCCACTTGCACCAATGTGTCTCCTCAAACATTTATTGCTTTGACCATGGTTATCCCTTTTACCTTTGCACAAAAGTTTAAAAACCCTCTTTCCTCTATTATTGACCCCATTCCCACTCCCCATTGAATCAAACATTTTGTTTTTATGAAAGATATAATAAAAATATATTACATCCTCAAAAGAACATTTATCATAAATATCATAACCCATAGAAAATGTCTATGAGAATTTTATAAATGCAATTGGACATTTCTATACTCAAAGATATACTTTTATGTATGTTTAAGAAAGTCAATGATGTATATTGAAAGTATTTAAATAATTTATGTAATAAAAAACTCTTTTAATGAACAATGACATGTGAGATTAGATAAATAAAATTATTTTTAAACATCATTCATTTTAATAATCCAAAATCAATTTTGACCATTACACATAATAAATATATTATATATGCAATTGGACATATTTATACTCAAAGATATACTTTTATGTATGTTTAAGAAAGTCAATAATGTAGATTGGAAGTTTTTAAATAATTTATGTAATAAAAACTATTTTAATGAACAACGACATGTGAGATTAGATATATAAAATTATTTTTAAACATCAATTCATTTTAATAATCCAAAATCAATTTTGACCATTACACAGAATAAATATATTAATAAAATATAAAATTATTAATTCATGACATAATATTTAAATAGAGTATGTATATAGCCTATCTGAAAAAGATTCTCTTCAAGGACTGAGCCCATTAGGAAAAATTCAACACCCTTCCGTAAAATCAAATACCTAGATGTTTTCTAAGGCAGGCGCACCCGTCTTATCGGTGGAATCCTATACAACACATAAACTAAACCTTTTTGTGTCTTCTTGTGGTGGAAATTTATAGTCAAAACAAAGCAAAGCGATAAAGGGAAAATACAAATCCTTGTAATCCGTGATTTCTATGTCTTTCGAGGCAGCGGCCTTGATGGACCTACCATTTGTAGTTTCCTTATCCTCTCCTCTTGACTCTCCTCTTGACTTCGTGGAGAGTGGAAACCAGGTTAATGTTTCTCTGCAACTTCCTGCAACCTACGTGGCGTTCTTATGTGCCTTAAAAATATTAATTTAACACAGAGAACCGCTTTCCAGGATACAAATAGGGGGAATTGAGTAAATCTCTGTGCAGGCCAGCATGAAAGGGGTTAATCAGAGGGTCGTGAGGACGGTGACTGCATTTCTGGCTTCCTTAATAATAGTGGTGGGATTTGTGTCCATTGCTATTGATGAACAACTCCAGGCTTCCTTCACTCCGATTCTCATCAGCATGCAAAAGCTCTTCCCTTCAGAGATGGACGATTTGCATGCAAAAGATCCAGATATTGTAAGATATTCTCACCTTTTTAATTCATCATTAACTGCAATAGGCATAACTGACCTTAGTTTTTCGACAGGATTATGTCTGTAATTAATTGTGTGTTCCTTTCTAATCTATAATCAGAAAGAGTACAGTGAAGAATTGAATTATAGTGATATACAGAAGTTTCTGTAATTAATTTTATGTATATAAATTAATGTTTTAGATCATATTTTGTAATTCAGAAAGAATACAGTAAAGAATTGAATTACAGTGATCTATCTCTGCCTCTTTTATAGATTATATATGCAATTCAATTTCTCAATATCATGAATCACTGAAATAAATATTAATTCAAAAATAAATACGCATGATTTCACAAATAGTTTTTGAAATTGCAAAGATATTTTAAATAGATCTAAAGAGACACTAGTTCTGAATCTTCTATAAGGTAAATTATTGAAAATATAATTTTCCCCTGCTTTTAGAGAGGTGTACTAAAGATGTCTATGCTAATTTATAAGATTTCAATATAAAATTAACAGTTCACAAATAGGTGTGATTTAGAGCCCTGCACTGATTTACAGTTTCCTCTGTTTCTCGCAGCCTCCTTATAATTCATCAAATGTTACAGACGAGCTAAAAGTAAGCCTTTCAAAAGCGGCGAACCAGGAGAAAACCGTTATAATCACGACTCTGAATGCGGCGTGGGCGCAGAACAATAGCATGGTGGATTTATTCCTGAAAAGTTTCCACATCGGTAACGGAACCGAGGCGTTGTTGAGAAATTTGTTGATTGTTGCCGTAGATGAGAAGGCGCTCAATCGCTGCCGGGAAATTCATCCGCATTGTTATCTGATGAAAACAGAGGGAGTCGATTTCTCGGGAGAAAATCTTTACATGACTCGAGGTTATTTGAAAATGATGTGGAGAAGGCTTCGTTTCTTCGGACAAGTGTTGGAGCGAGGATATAACTTCGTTTTCTCGGTAAGTTAGGTTTTCATGTTCGTTAAGGGTTTGGAGAAAATTGTACAGTAAATTTATATCATATTTCCTGATTTTTTATCAGAATAATTCAGATTATATTATTATTATCCAGGATGCGGATATTATGTGGTTTCGAGATCCCTTTACTAAATTCTCATCCAAGGCAGACTTCCAAGTAGCATCAGATCGTTATAGAAGGAAAGCAACTAATCCCTACAATAAGCCCAACGCAGGATTCATGTATGTTCGCTCCAATGAAAAGACAGTTGATTTTTTCAACTTTTGGTATCGCTCTAGGAAAGATTATCCCCGTAAAAATGAGCAACAAGTGTTGAACCTACTGAAATGGTACGAGTTCAAACGCAGGCGACTTAAATTCGAATTCCTTGACACTAAATATTTTGGCGGGTACTGTGAAAGAACGAAAGATGTGAACTCGGTTTGTACCATGCATGCCAACTGTTGTGAACTCGGATTGAAGGCCAAGGTTATTGATTTGAGAAATACTCTTTCCGACTGGGAGAAATATAAGCAACAAGAAAAGCTAGGTAAAGGCAAGGATGTGCTCTGGACATCTCCAGACGCATGTCAGAATTCCGGTCGCCGATGAAGACTGTTTTAATACTATTCATATGATAATAATTAGCTTGAAATCTGCTGAAGACTGTTTTAATACTATTCATATTATAGTAATTAGCTTGAAATCTGCTGTGGGATTCTCGTGAAAGCGTTCGTAGTTATTTTTGTTAATTTCCATTTTCACATTTTAGAAAATCAAATTAACCACCACCTACCAAATTTAAATACTTGTTTGCATCCAATTTAGACTTTTCATCTTAAATCATTTAGAGCAACACCAACAAGAGACCTAATGTGTCATGTTTTTGTCAATGGTGTGATGTTTTGGGTTATTACAAAGTTTTAGTAGGTGGAGCATTTAGGACAATTGACAAATCAATATGGTATGGCAATCTTACTATTGCATTTTGTGTCTTTTTATTGACTTAGGCTTTCCAATTCATCTAAAGATGTTGACTTAATTTGACTTTTTAGAAATGTATATTTATGCAAGTTGTTAACAAGTTAGTAGAACTAGGAATATGTGATAACTCTTAACAAAAAAACTAACTAGCAACAACAAAAAAACTAGCTAACAGAGAACTAACAACAATTAACACAACAAGCACCCAATCATCATCCATCTATCAATTCTCATAGACCAGAAGCAATCACCTGAAAAGCTTGTTTTCCATTATATTGACCCCACTTCATTCAAAATTATTTTATGTATATTTTGATGGACGAAATCGTTTCTCCAATGGCTCTAGGTTTGAATCTTTAGGCCCTCGTTAGCAATGTAATCAGCAACCTGGTTTCCTTCTCAAAATATATACTAAACTTTGAGTTGTGAAAAATCCTTAAGAATTTTCAGACTTTCTCTCATTGGGGATCTGATCTCCCATGGGCCTATAATTTATTCTTTTAATATGTCAACTATTAGCTTTGAATCTACTTCCACCACAACCTTGGTAAAACCAAAATCTTTAGCAAGCTTTATACCGTCTGAGGGAGTAGTGGCTTCAACAAAGTTGTTAGATTTTATTCCTAAGAACTTAGCAGTGCATTCAATAAGTCTCCCTTTACGGTGTTTCAAAACAACACCTGCACTAGCTTGTCCAGGGCTACCCTTGGAGCACCTATCAAAATTACATTTTATCCAATCTTGATCAAGGAGGCTCCAAAGAGTTTTATTCTGTTTATCTTCTTCTACTAGTTAATATTTCTCATATCTTGAGTAAGACCTCAAATTTGTTTAATCCTTATTTCTTGCATAGTAGGCATGTCTTTAAAGGGATCAAAGGAAACAAAATTGAGATTAAATTCAATTATTTGATGCTTAATAATTTGGCGTTAGTTGTTATGGTTATAATTGTTTTATCTCTTTGAGTTTTTGTATTGCAGTATTCATGGCATATGTGGAGTTTGTATCTTTCAAATTTTGAGATATTATGCTTAAGTTTTGTGAATAGGGGTTTGCCTAAGTCAAACCCCAGTTGAGTAATCAACCTTGAATGAAATTTTGCTAATACTGAGATAAATAATGGAAAGATATATGGAAAGATATACCTCAGATCTGCAATGACTGATAATGATGCTTTGCTTCTTGAAGAAGACCTTTAAAAATTCTTGATGATGAATTCTTGAATGCCTGATTGCTTGATTGCTTGTTCTCTCCAATTTTACTATATCATCTTTGTATCTCAAAATGAGAGGGGAAAGCCTCTTTATATAATTGCCTATTAAGAAAATATGTTAATTTTCTGACATAAGCTGACACAGAGAAAGGTTTCCTACTCAAATTTGAGATGGGTGAATTGGTTTAAAATAGGGCCTAATTAGGGAGGACCATTATGTGGTGCCATGGTCCCAGTGAGGACCAAGGCAACACACCCTAGTCCTAACCTAATATGGGGATAGGATAACAGGGCAATGCAAGGTAAAATGTAATATTAATACTATATTTGTATTATGTGAGCATAAATGGGTCGTAGTCAAACACAGGGATGCGAATACTAAGGTGAGGGTCCTAAATGTGGTCTAAATTGTAAGGGAGTACAATTTAGGATGCTTTATTTAGCCTCCACTAGCGGGAGTATGAGCTTATGCAAATACTAATGGTAAAGTAGAAGAAAGAGAAATGAAGAAGAGGAGGAATGTGGAGCAAAATCACAAGGAGTATAAGACATCACTAATTCTGAGGAACCAAGCCCCCAATCTTAGGATCTTAATGCACTTAAACATATGTGTTAGTCCTCCATTTTTTGTTTTGATTTTCAATTCCAAAGTCATCCTTTAATTATTATTTTCCTTTTTGGATGTGTGTTTCCTTCCTTTGAGTTTAATTGATTGAACCTTGTCTTAGTTCAAAGTTCAGGTTCAATGTCCACTTTAAAGTTAGTTGTCTTTGCGGCTTTGTTTCATGGTAAAAGGCGAGCGCTATTGTTGAAAGTTTATGTCAAACTCGAACCTTTTGGTTCAAGGTTCAAGGTTAAAAGTTAGTAATGTGTTAGTCTTATCTTTGCTTGTTCATTGTCTTCTGTTGCCATGAAGACTGTTTTGTGTTATGTTCTATGTTTCTTCTCAGAGTTGGACTTGAACCTTTTGGTTCTTGGATCAAGGTTCAATGTTCAAAATTCATAATCTGAGGCCTCATTCAAAAGTGGTGCACATATCATGGAGGGAAAATTATGGTAAGAAAGGGAATATTTTGGAAAGTTCAGGATTTCAAATTCTAACTATGGCAAGTAATTATCGTAATTCGTGTGGCATGTAATGGAGTGACCCGAAATTAAATGCATGCCAAATATCCATCAAATCGGGTATCAATTCACACGAACTTACTAAATTAGTGCAGCTAGTGAGGATTTGAGTGAGATTTTATTCACTTTTGTTGCAAAAACTAGCAATCTCTCAAGTATTTTCTTAGTAGTTTTGAAAGCAAAGGAGGCTGGAGGTATTGTATTTGCACTCAATGTTAGTATTAACTGGTGACTAACAGGTGGGGGGGTGAATTAGTCAAAACAATTTATTCACAATTTCAAACATTCAAACTGACTAGTCTGCAACTATCCTTCCAAATTAACTTACACATTGCATTAATCATGGAAGAAGAGAACATCAAAGAAAAGAGATTTGCATGCACAAATAAGAATCATATAACACTAACAATTATATGTGGAAACCCTTGGTTAAAGGGGGAAAACCACGATGGGGATAACCTGGAATCTTTTTTACTGTAGTGATAAATAGTGCCCTGTTAAGAGCTTACAACTAGTTCTTTCTGAAAACATCACCCTATTAGAAGTGACTGGTATCCGGTTAAGAATACCTTGGAATCTATTAAAGTTCACCTTGCTAGAGGATTTTACAACTTCATATCAGAAGTGACTCGGTTAAGAGATTTTACATAAAGAACTGATTAAGGTTCACCCTGTTATGGGATTTACAATGCTGAAATTGTTAGAAGGCAACAAAGATGATTGATCTGTTTGATGACACTACCTTTGTCTCATAGATCCACTTTGTGTGCTCTATTCTTCTGATCAGTGTCAGATTCACCGATTCATACCTCTGTCTCCCACACTCTATCTCTACACCCTTTTCATTCACAAAGATCATTTTCACACTAACAACACACACAATCAAAATGAAAGATGTGAATATATTAGCCTTTTGTTCTGGGACCAACTTTCCCTCAAAAATTCAGATTCAAAAATCTGTTATCATACCTCAAATAGCTCTCCAAAATTTATTCCAAGAATATCGGTCAAGACAACCATTCATGCCGAAAATCTCGCCAGTTGAAAAGGGAAGACTGCCTGTTCAACTGGATGTTTCTAAGTCTGTTGGTTGAGACTCTTGTGATGTCAGTTGTCGCCTATGTACCAGTCCAATTCCGCCTAATTAG
>NW_026729928.1:0-30396 GCF_030272615.1 Cryptomeria japonica | reverse complement strand
AATTATCTTCAGACCATTTTTAGGTGTATACAACCCCTATGACAAAGAATGTCAAATGATATGGATAAAGTCTCTCGATATGGAAACTTGATTTGACTAACTTGAATACCTAGCTAGGTATTGTTGTCATTGAGATAGTTGGATGATAGACTCTTGATCACTTGGTTTGATACTCCCCTAATCTTGTTGGCTGAAAATCTTGCCTAAAGATAGTTGAAAAGTTGATAACCACCTCAAAAAGGTGCTTTGTTGGATTTGGAAATGATTTTCTCTCTAAGGTTTCTCTTTGCTCTTTGTTTTCAATTGATTGTTGTATTGGTTGATTTGAAAGATATTTCAATGTTCATAACAAGAAGACATAGCACACATGAAAACAATGATCATCCCTATTCTAAACATTGAGTGTATGTTTTTGTGAGGATATTTTGAAATCCTCGATGTTATCACTGGTTTGATTTACAATAAAAGACACATACGATAGACTCTTTATTCAAAGGTCATCAACAATATCATAGCCCACTAGTCTCGATACTCCGTCAGCTCAAACAACCTTGTCACCCCTTAGAGGGCGCCCATTTTTTTGCCTTTTGCCAGAAATTAACCTAAAGTGAATTGCTTCACAGTTGGGTAGTTATCTTGGGAGATATATGGTGAGTAATCTTGGGGGCGGATTCTTCCCCACCCTTGCACTATGATATTGCCAATGTTTGGCAATAGACTCAGCTCAAAGTTTCTAATGCTAAGGTTCGTAATCAGGCTTCCATTCGATCTTCAATGTTAAACTCCCTCAGGAGGCTTCCCAACCTTTAGAACAAAGGCTTTACGTATCTTAAAGATATTGGGGGAAGGCTAATCATTGAGAAAAACCATTTGAGGGAATTTTCATCAGCCTCCACATTTGATTATAGTGGGTTGGAATACTTGGCGATAAAGCCGTTACCCACTTGGGTCGGACCCTTTTCACTAGCCCTCTCAAGGCTTTGAGAAGTTAGGCCCTGTAAAGGATTTAATGCTTGAAATTAAATAAAGCAATGAAAAAGTGGGTTTGACTTTTTGATCACCCAATTAAGGGGAGAGCATATACCTACCATTTAAGACAAAGCAATCAAAGTTCTTTTTAACCTTTTCAAAGCAATTGCTGGCTAAGTCCTATTTGGAGATGTTGCTCCAACAAGCATGGTGTTCTTTTTATCCCACAAAGTAATTTATTGACTAACTAGGAAATTGAAATACTGGTCAACATAAAGTAAAGCATGTTTACTTGAAATGGAAATCACTTTGCAAAAAAATGGAAAGATTGATTGTTTTTTACCTTTGCAAGAAAATGAAAATTTGTTGTTCTTTTTAGAGCCCAAATTTGAGGTGTGAATCCTAACTTGCAAGAAAGTAAATGTTTAATTTGTTGTTCTTTTTACCTTGCAACTGTGATTCTTTTTAGAGCCCAAATGAAAATGACGTTGATTGCAAGGGTTGAAGAGCGATATTGTCAAGTATGTAGCTAAATGTTTGGAGTGTCAAAGAGTAAAGGCAGAACATAGGCACCCAGCTGGATTGTTGCAATTGCACGATGTACCCCAACATAAGTGGCAAGTTATTAGCATGGATTTTGTACAAGGGCTACCCATGTCACCTTCTAGGCATGATGCAATAATGGTAGTAATTGACAAACTCACTAAGGTGGCACACTTTATACCAGGAAATCTGACAGATGATGCACCCACCTTGGCTAGACGTTTCATTAAGGAGATAGTTAGGTTGCATGGAGTACCAGAGAAAATCATATCAGACAGAGATGCAAGATTCACCTCCAGGTTTTGGACCACTCTTCAATCAGCTCTAGGGACTCAACTAAATTTTAGCACCGCATACCACCCGGAAACCGATGGTCAGACAGAAAGGACAAATCAGATTATGGAAGACCTGCTTCGTATGTACTGCATGGACCAACAGAGAAAATGGGAAGAGTACCTACCTTTGGTAGAGTTTGCCTACAATAATACATATCAAACATCTTTGGGAATGGCACCTTTTGAAGCCTTGTATGGTAGACCATGTCGAACACCTTTGAGTTGGGATAGTCTTGAAGATAGAGTGATTATTGGGCCAGATATGTTGAGAGAAATGGAAAGGAAAACTAAGGAAATTAGGCAAAGGTTGAAGGAAGCCTCGGATAGGCAGAAAAGTTATGCAGATAAAAACAGAACACCAAGGGAGTTTGAAGTAGGAGAGAAAGTCTTCCTAAGGGTTAGGCCACACAAGAGTTCCATAAGATTTGGGAAAAAGACTAAGCTTGCACCTCGTTATGTCGGACCCTTTGAAATATTGGGAAGAATTAATCCAGTTGCTTATCGGTTGGCCTTGCCTCCCCAATTGAGCCGAATCCATGATGTCTTCCATGTATCTCTTCTTAAGAAATATGTACCTGATGAGAAACACATTTTGAATTGGGATGCCTTGCAGGTCCAAGAAATGGGGGGAATAATGATAGAGCCATTCAGAATCTTGGAGAGGCGCCAGTGCCAGTTGCGCAACAGAGAGGTTGATCAGTGCAAAGTGCAATGGGACCAGTATGATGAGAAGAATGCCACTTGGGAGGATACTAAGGAGATGCAACAGCTATTTCCCTTTTTGTTTTGAACATGAACTGTAAACTCTTTTGAATGCATTTAATAAGTGCATCGGGACGATGCACCGATTTAAGGGGGGGAGGATGTCACAACCCTCCTTTATCACCTTTTTTTGATTTAAAATACAAAACTTTATTTATACTCTTTGGATGAATTATTGAATGAATATTGTAAGGGAATGAATTAATAAACCACACACACATGGAAAAATGCTTATATATTTTAAATTGTTATTTAATTTCCCTCACCCAAATTAAGGCACATGTTGTAGGAGGAATAAGAAGCTTCTAGAGGCTTCTCCACCTCCTTGCATGTAACTCCTCCCACTAAGCCTAATTAATTTGCATGGAGGCCAAATTGGGAGAAGAATCTCTTTTTTTTAAATTAAAAAAATAGGTAGTGGGAAATTGTGATTTCTTTTATAAAATGGGAACAAGTTTCAAAGGAAAAGCTAGCTAATCTTGATAAGAAATTTCTGCAAGTTGAATTCTCTTTGGTAGTCCACTTCATTGGCAGCTAGGATTTTGTTGGAGGATTTTTCTTCAAATTGGAGGATCAAGGAAGACTCCACACCATCTTCAAGCATCCAGGTTCCTCCAACTTAGTTCATGCATCTCATTTTTATGGTAGATTAGATTTGATTGGATTAATTATGAGTATGAAATTTTAATTGTATTTTGTTAAAGAATTAGTTTAGATTTTGTAGAAAATGAGAATCCTGGTTTTAATAAGATTCATTGTTAAATTTCTTGATATGGAATTAGTTTTTGGATTTTGTAAAGAATGAGATTCATTGTTTAAATTTTTAATAAGGGATTAGTTTCAGATTTTTAGAGAATAAAATTCATTTTTTTTGATAAGAAAAATTGTTTCAGATTTTGTAGAATGAAATTCATTTATTTTGAAAATAAGATTCATTGTTTAAATTTTTAGTTTCAAATTTTAGAGAATAAGATTCATTGTTTTTGTCTTAGATTTTGTAGAATGAAATTCATTTCTTTTGAAGATAAGATGCATTAGTTTCAGATTTTAGAATGGAATTCATTGTTTGATAAGAAAATTTGTTTCAGATTTGTAGAATGAAATTCATTTTTTCTTGAAAATAAGATTCATTGTTTTCTGATAAGAAATTAGTTTCAGAGTAAATAGAAATTAGATTATTATCTTTAGTTTATTTTGAATGAAACTTCCCTGTGTGTATAAATAAATCTTCTCTCTCTGTGAATGAAACTTCCCTGTGAAAAGAAATAAATCTTCTCTCTCTGTGAATGAAATTTCCCTGTGAAAAGAAATGAATCTTCTTTCTCTGTGAACGAATCTTCCCTGTGTAAAGAATAAAGGAAATGAAGAAAAAAAAAACCTCTCTGGCTATTGCTTCAATGTATTTTATCTCTGAATATCAAGCTGCCACATTGTCATTCCCTGTTATCTACCCTGCTCTGGGTGATTCTCAATAAATTAAAATACAATACTCCTGTTAAAAAAAAGAAGTAATAACAATAATATTATAAAAACGTATATATATATATATATATATATATATATATATATATATATATATATATACGAATATATATAAACAACAAAAAAATGGAGATCGTTCAAACTTAGAAAAAACCTATTAAAACCCCCGTAACGCCCGGCGTTTCGCGCAAGGCAGGCATCGGCATGCAAGGACAGTACGTCGTAACTGTCGCAGTAGTGCGGAGGGGCCCGCGGGTCCCCTCACCTCTGCGGACCTGCGCATGCAGAGCCGCAGGGGTGATGGGACCCGTGGTCCCCACCCCGCGCCCTCATACTACCCAAGTAAACTCATTTAATTAAAGGCTCCTTTCGTTTTGTGTTTTTTTTAATTGTAAGTCGAAAATTTTAAATTGGAGATTTTTTTTGTATGTAAATTAATATTTATTCAAAAATTTTTTTTGTATTATTTTATTTGATGGAAATGGCATTTAGGAATAACAAATTCTTTTTTTTTTTTATTATTTATTTAATTTAGCTATAAGATATTGTATTACGATTTAGAAAATAAAATAAAATAAAATTGGGCAATATGTAGCAAGCTCACAATTAAATTGCCTTAGTAAGTTTTAAATTTGTGGACTATTTTCCTATAAAATTTAGTTACTCAACCCATTAAGAATCGTTGGGACACTTGATTGGTCTTAGAGACTAACTTACATTAATACAAATGCTTAAACTTAATCATTATTTGGGACTCGTTAAACCTTCTTACGTCATGCAAATTCCTCATAGATTAATTGCTCTTATTAATGGATCATAGCATGCGAATTATAGAATAATTATATCTTCATGCAATTACTATTATGCAAGTTTCATTGTTATGCAAATTATACTACAAGTAGTTACTTCAATTAATTACGCTTTCGTTTTGTTATTCGTAGTTAGAAAACTAAATAAAGGAAGTTGGAAAACCAAAACTAGCAGCGTTCGGTATATATGGTGCCTCTGGGTCACGCTTACGGGTAATGCCGTCGTGTTGAACTACTGCACTTAACGCCTAATAAAGCTGCATTAACGACGTCTGTGGCATCGTCCCTATAAATCGTCGGGGAGTAATAAGGGACATTTGGAAGTTAAAAATCCAAGGGGCGGGTAATCCCTCTTGGATCGATAATTTAATAAGATAACTTTTAACTGAATTCCACATCCGTTGAGATAAACCTTAGTAAACCCCTCTTAGGGATGGTCAAGTTAAGAGCTCTCATGAAAATTACTTTATTTATTTATTTATTTATTCACCTCGAAGGGATATTGGTGATTGAAATTGGGTGACGCTCGTGATAAGAATTAGGTTCAAGTTATTTTGTTAGGCCACAAGCAATAGGCCATCTTGAGCCTTCGCTTAAATGCTACCTTCGTGGGTAGCAACCGCAGAGAAACTGTCTGGGACACTGACCCTAGAAAGGGTTGCGTACCCACAAAATCAGTTTACATCAAACCATAGATTAGAAAACAGAACTACATACTTTACGCCTTGATCCCGTGCCGAAGCGGGTATGTAGGCAGTCTTGGGACGGAGTTGTCCCTCGTACTCAGGCGTTCGTGGGTGGGGTCTAGGCTTGGTTGAGTAAGAATCCTAATCGAAAGATAAGATAATCAAACTCAATTCAATGCATACTCGGAAGGAATCTCGTATGGATTCGCTTGACTTCCCGAGGCTTTAAGCCAAATTCCGAGGCGGAATTCAAGCTTGTCTTATTTTCTTATTACTCCTAAGGACGGCGACCTCGGTGCATTCTTGTTAGAAGAATGTAGTACTTAGTGAGTGGCTCAGGACCCGAATGGTCCCGATGAGTCTAAGTCTCTGGCCAGAGCACCTCCTATCCCGTTTGGATGGATGCCTACCCCGTATGGGTAGATGCCTATCCCGTATTGGATAGATGAAATTTACGTCCCGTATGGACAATTGCCAACCCGTATGGTTAGGAGCTCATCCCGAATGGATGAATGCCCAATCCTATTTGGATGGATGCCCAGAGTATGCAATTGAATAAAACATAATAAAGAAAAAAAAAAATATATACTCAATTTTGTTGGATGAATTAGGGTGGTTGTTACATGTGGTATCAGAGCAAAGGTTCAAATCTAGGCCTTGTGCTCACTTCAATTTATTCAACTAAGGGAATGTTTTACAATAATAGAAATTAAATTTTATTCCACAAAAAGAAAACTAACTACATAATTTAACTTTCAGGTAAAACCTAGAATGGCGAGAGGAAGAGGAAGAGGAAGAGGAAGAGGAAGGGGAAGAGGAAGAGGAAGAGGAATAGGAATGGGTAATGGAAGACGTACTAGGAGTCAAAGGGAGGAAAACCATGAGGAAAACCATGAGGAAAACCATGAGGAAAACCATGAAGGGAACCATGAGGAAGACCATGAAGAGGCTCGACACAACCTAGGGAATAATGGAGATGGGGTCCAAGCTATAATCGACCTTCTAACCGAACAAAGAGATAAAATCAACTTCCTGGAACAATCACTGCAGGACCTCAGGGAAAGGCAAAATGACTATGAGAATAGAAGTGGTACCGAGAATGGAAACCCTGGTAGCAATCAAGGAAATGTGATGGGTAATGGAAAGGAAAATAACATATTAGAACTCTCCAAGGATTTGAAGAAAATCACCCCTCCTAAGTTCGATGGGAGGCAGATTGGTGAAGGGGCTGAGAATTGGCTAAATGAAATGGAGAAATATTTTGAGCTAAGAGATTTCAGCGAAACAACTAAGGCTTTATGGGGCTCCTATCAACTCACAGGGGAGGCGGCTAGTTGGTGGACCAACACCAAGGAACAAAATGGGTATAACAGGGATACAATCACATGGGATCAATTTGTTCACCATTTTCGAGATAGGTGGCTCCCTCAATTATTCTTTGATGAGAAAGTGACAGAATTCCATAACCTACGTCAAGGGTCCCTATCCGTTCAACAATATTGGGATAAATTCGCCAAGTTGCTTAAGTACGTGCCTATGTACCAAAGGGATGAAGAAGGCCAAGCAAGGAAGTTCATTTTGGGGCTGAATACCAACATAGGGGCAGAGGTTGATATGCATGGACCCAGAAATATGAATGAAGTACTTGAAAAGTCCCTAAGGCAAGAGAGGAAGATTCAGACACTAGCAGGACGAAACTATAATGGGAATCACTCATTCAAAAGGAAGCAAGAATTCAATGGAAACACTAATTTCAACAAGGGTCAAAGGAATAACTCTTCCGAAAGGAGACCACCGCCTAATCAATATCAGAGGAATGGGAATGATAATAAAAGGGGCAATAATAACAGGGGCAATGATAACAGGGGCAATAATAACAGGGGCAATGATAACAGAGGCAACTATAACAGGAATGACCAGCAGAACAGGATAACTTATCCACCCAGGGGAAATGAAACAAGGAATGATCCCCCTAGAAATCAAGGTAGGAGAGGTCCTCCAGGCGGATGCTTTATGTGCGGGGAAAACCATTTTGCTAGAGATTGCCCCAGGATGCAAGGACAAATTAGAGCCAATCAACCCCAACAAGGGCCCCAACAGAGGATTCATGCAGCAGTTAGGAACCAAAGAAGGAGATACCAGAATGTTCCCGTGGAAACTACAGGTACACTATTTGAACAACCAATATCAATTCTAATTGACACTGGATCATCTGAATGTTTTGTCTCACCTGAATTAGTGAACAAATATGCATTAAAAGTTAATCAAATGGAGTCATCATGGACGGTTCAATATGGGGATAAGGCAACTAGAGAAGTAACCAAGTGTTTACCAAGGGCAAGGGTACAATTCCCTGAGTTCGAAACAAGGGTAGATCTCTATGTGGCACCCTTAGGATTATATGATGTAATTATGGGAATGAGTTGGTTAGCAGACCATCAAGCTAATGTAGATTGTTATAGAAAAATTGTTGAATGTTTGGATGATGGGGGGAAAAGGGTCAAAATCCAAGGAAAGTTTAAACCCATTAATATAGAAACTATCTCAGCAATGCAATTAAAGAAGGAAAGGAGAAGAGGAGGACAAATCTTTATGGTCGAAATTGATGAAGGAAAGGGGGAAAATACACCAACATTTGAAAATACCCCTTTCTTAAAGGAGTTTAGGGATGTTTTTCCAGAAGCACTACCCGGTTTACCCCCTAAGAGAAAGTTTGACTTTTCTATCGAAGTACTCCCAGGAGCTGAACCAGTATCAAAGGCACCTTACCGGATGAACACAACCGAATTACAAGAGCTCAAAATGCAATTAGAGGAACTCTTAGCTAAGGGATTAATAAGGCCAAGTGTATCACCATGGGGAGCGCCAGTTTTATTTGTTAAGAAGAAGGATGGAACCTTAAGGCTATGCATCGACTATAGGATGTTGAACAAAGTTACCATAAAGAATAGGTATCCCTTACCTCGCATAGAGGACCTTTTTGACCAAATGAAAGGAGCGGCAGTTTTCTCCAAGATAGACCTTCGGTCAGGGTATCATCAGCTCAGAATTAAGGAAGAAGACATTCCGAAGACAGCTTTCAGGACGAGATATGGACATTATGAATTCACAGTAGTTCCTTTTGGAGTAACTAATGCCCCAGCTGCATTCATGAACCTAATGAATAGTGTATTCCATGACTACTTGGATAAGTTTGTTTTGGTATTTTTGGATGACATATTGATTTACTCTAGAAATGAAGAGGAACATTTAGCGCACCTACAAATTGTTTTGCAAAGATTGAGAGAACATAAGTTATATGGAAAATTGTCCAAATGTGCCTTCTTTGAGGAAAAGATTCACTATCTTGGGCATATAATATCAAAGGATGGAATAGCAATCGACCCAGATAAAATAAAGGCAATAGTAGAATGGCCAATCCCTAAGAATGTTTCAGAGGTAAGAAGCTTTATGGGGCTAGCAGGCTACTATAGGAGGTTTGTGGAAGGATTCTCTAAGATAGCAAACCCCATCACCTCGTTGCAAAGGAAGGGCAAAAGGTTTGTATGGACCGAGCAAAGTGATAAGGCATTTCAAATCTTGAAGGGAAAACTAACTTCAGCACCCATTCTAAAGGTACCAGACCCAAATGGGCACTTCACAGTTGTAACGGATGCTTCTATTGAAGGGTTAGGAGGAGTACTTGTCCAAGGTGAAGGGGTAGTGGCTTATGAATCTAGGAAGCTAAAGACTCATGAAGTCAACTATGCACCCCACGACTTAGAGTTGGTAGCAATTGTGCATGCCCTGCAAAAGTGGAGACACTTCTTACTAGGAAAGCCCTTTGAGCTTAAGTCGGACAACCAAGGACTAAAATACATCTTCACCCAACCTCACTTAAACGCCAGACAAAGAAGGTGGTTAGAGTTTCTAAGTGAATATGACTTTGAGATTGAATATATTAAGGGGAAAGAAAATAGGGTGGCAGATGCCTTAAGTAGGAGAAGACACTTGATGACTATAGCAACCTTCAAAACCTCTTTCAAAAGGCAAGTAATGGATGAACAAGGACATGACCCATGGTATGAGAAAGTCAAATTAACTATAAGACACAACCCGACCGACCCTAAGGTCGAAGGGTATACATTTGATGAAGATGGGCTACTCAGATACAATAACAGAATCTATGTTCCTAATTCAGGGAATTTAAGGGAAGTAGTTTTATCGGAGGCTCACAATGCCCCTTATTCAGGCCACCCAGGAGTTAACAAACTTTATGCAGATCTAAAGAAGTTATACTTTTGGCAAGGGTTGAAGAGCGATATTGTCAAGTATGTAGCTAAATGTTTGGAGTGTCAAAGAGTAAAGGCAGAACATAGGCACCCAGCTGGATTGTTGCAATTGCACGATGTACCCCAACATAAGTGGCAAGTTATTAGCATGGATTTTGTACAAGGGCTACCCATGTCACCTTCTAGGCATGATGCAATAATGGTAGTAATTGACAAACTCACTAAGGTGGCACACTTTATACCAGGAAATCTGACAGATGATGCACCCACCTTGGCTAGACGTTTCATTAAGGAGATAGTTAGGTTGCATGGAGTACCAGAGAAAATCATATCAGACAGAGATGCAAGATTCACCTCCAGGTTTTGGACCACTCTTCAATCAGCTCTAGGGACTCAACTAAATTTTAGCACCGCATACCACCCGGAAACCGACGGTCAGACAGAAAGGACAAATCAGATTATGGAAGACCTGCTTCGTATGTACTGCATGGACCAACAGAGAAAATGGGAAGAGTACCTACCTTTGGTAGAGTTTGCCTACAATAATACATATCAAACATCTTTGGGAATGGCACCTTTTGAAGCCTTGTATGGTAGACCATGTCGAACACCTTTGAGTTGGGATAGTCTTGAAGATAGAGTGATTATTGGGCCAGATATGTTGAGAGAAATGGAAAGGAAAACTAAGGAAATTAGGCAAAGGTTGAAGGAAGCCTCGGATAGGCAGAAAAGTTATGCAGATAAAAACAGAACACCAAGGGAGTTTGAAGTAGGAGAGAAAGTCTTCCTAAGGGTTAGGCCACACAAGAGTTCCATAAGATTTGGGAAAAAGACTAAGCTTGCACCTCGTTATGTCGGACCCTTTGAAATATTGGGAAGAATTAATCCAGTTGCTTATCGGTTGGCCTTGCCTCCCCAATTGAGCCGAATCCATGATGTCTTCCATGTATCTCTTCTTAAGAAATATGTACCTGATGAGAAACACATTTTGAATTGGGATGCCTTGCAGGTCCAAGAAATGGGGGGAATAATGATAGAGCCATTCAGAATCTTGGAGAGGCGCCAGTGCCAGTTGCGCAACAGAGAGGTTGATCAGTGCAAAGTGCAATGGGACCAGTATGATGAGAAGAATGCCACTTGGGAGGATACTAAGGAGATGCAACAGCTATTTCCCTTTTTGTTTTGAACATGAACTGTAAACTCTTTTGAATGCATTTAATAAGTGCATCGGGACGATGCACCGATTTAAGGGGGGGAGGATGTCACAACCCTCCTTTATCACCTTTTTTTGATTTAAAATACAAAACTTTATTTATACTCTTTGGATGAATTATTGAATGAATATTGTAAGGGAATGAATTAATAAACCACACACACATGGAAAAATGCTTATATATTTTAAATTGTTATTTAATTTCCCTCACCCAAATTAAGGCACATGTTGTAGGAGGAATAAGAAGCTTCTAGAGGCTTCTCCACCTCCTTGCATGTAACTCCTCCCACTAAGCCTAATTAATTTGCATGGAGGCCAAATTGGGAGAAGAATCTCTTTTTTTTAAATTAAAAAAATAGGTAGTGGGAAATTGTGATTTCTTTTATAAAATGGGAACAAGTTTCAAAGGAAAAGCTAGCTAATCTTGATAAGAAATTTCTGCAAGTTGAATTCTCTTTGGTAGTCCACTTCATTGGCAGCTAGGATTTTGTTGGAGGATTTTTCTTCAAATTGGAGGATCAAGGAAGACTCCACACCATCTTCAAGCATCCAGGTTCCTCCAACTTAGTTCATGCATCTCATTTTTATGGTAGATTAGATTTGATTGGATTAATTATGAGTATGAAATTTTAATTGTATTTTGTTAAAGAATTAGTTTAGATTTTGTAGAAAATGAGAATCCTGGTTTTAATAAGATTCATTGTTAAATTTCTTGATATGGAATTAGTTTTTGGATTTTGTAAAGAATGAGATTCATTGTTTAAATTTTTAATAAGGGATTAGTTTCAGATTTTTAGAGAATAAAATTCATTTTTTTTGATAAGAAAAATTGTTTCAGATTTTGTAGAATGAAATTCATTTATTTTGAAAATAAGATTCATTGTTTAAATTTTTAGTTTCAAATTTTAGAGAATAAGATTCATTGTTTTTGTCTTAGATTTTGTAGAATGAAATTCATTTCTTTTGAAGATAAGATGCATTAGTTTCAGATTTTAGAATGGAATTCATTGTTTGATAAGAAAATTTGTTTCAGATTTGTAGAATGAAATTCATTTTTTCTTGAAAATAAGATTCATTGTTTTCTGATAAGAAATTAGTTTCAGAGTAAATAGAAATTAGATTATTATCTTTAGTTTATTTTGAATGAAACTTCCCTGTGTGTATAAATAAATCTTCTCTCTCTGTGAATGAAACTTCCCTGTGAAAAGAAATAAATCTTCTCTCTCTGTGAATGAAATTTCCCTGTGAAAAGAAATGAATCTTCTTTCTCTGTGAACGAATCTTCCCTGTGTAAAGAATAAAGGAAATGAAGAAAAAAAAAACCTCTCTGGCTATTGCTTCAATGTATTTTATCTCTGAATATCAAGCTGCCACATTGTCATTCCCTGTTATCTACCCTGCTCTGGGTGATTCTCAATAAATTAAAATACAATACTCCTGTTAAAAAAAAAAAGTAATAACAATAATATTATAAAAACGTATATATATATATATATATATATATATATATATATATATATATATATATATATATATATATACGAATATATATAAACAACAAAAAAATGGAGATCGTTCAAACTTAGAAAAAACCTATTAAAACCCCCGTAACGCCCGGCGTTTCGCGCAAGGCAGGCATCGGCATGCAAGGACAGTACGTCGTAACTGTCGCAGTAGTGCGGAGGGGCCCGCGGGTCCCCTCACCTCTGCGGACCTGCGCATGCAGAGCCGCAGGGGTGATGGGACCCGTGGTCCCCACCCCGCGCCCTCATACTACCCAAGTAAACTCATTTAATTAAAGGCTCCTTTCGTTTTGTGTTTTTTTTAATTGTAAGTCGAAAATTTTAAATTGGAGATTTTTTTTGTATGTAAATTAATATTTATTCAAAAATTTTTTTTGTATTATTTTATTTGATGGAAATGGCATTTAGGAATAACAAATTCTTTTTTTTTTTTATTATTTATTTAATTTAGCTATAAGATATTGTATTACGATTTAGAAAATAAAATAAAATAAAATTGGGCAATATGTAGCAAGCTCACAATTAAATTGCCTTAGTAAGTTTTAAATTTGTGGACTATTTTCCTATAAAATTTAGTTACTCAACCCATTAAGAATCGTTGGGACACTTGATTGGTCTTAGAGACTAACTTACATTAATACAAATGCTTAAACTTAATCATTATTTGGGACTCGTTAAACCTTCTTACGTCATGCAAATTCCTCATAGATTAATTGCTCTTATTAATGGATCATAGCATGCGAATTATAGAATAATTATATCTTCATGCAATTACTATTATGCAAGTTTCATTGTTATGCAAATTATACTACAAGTAGTTACTTCAATTAATTACGCTTCGTTTTGTTATTCGTAGTTAGAAAACTAAATAAAGGAAGTTGGAAAACCAAAACTAGCAGCGTTCGGTATATATGGTGCCTCTGGGTCACGCTTACGGGTAATGCCGTCGTGTTGAACTACTGCACTTAACGCCTAATAAAGCTGCATTAACGACGTCTGTGGCATCGTCCCTATAAATCGTCGGGGAGTAATAAGGGACATTTGGAAGTTAAAAATCCAAGGGGCGGGTAATCCCTCTTGGATCGATAATTTAATAAGATAACTTTTAACTGAATTCCACATCCGTTGAGATAAACCTTAGTAAACCCCTCTTAGGGATGGTCAAGTTAAGAGCTCTCATGAAAATTACTTTATTTATTTATTTATTTATTCACCTCGAAGGGATATTGGTGATTGAAATTGGGTGACGCTCGTGATAAGAATTAGGTTCAAGTTATTTTGTTAGGCCACAAGCAATAGGCCATCTTGAGCCTTCGCTTAAATGCTACCTTCGTGGGTAGCAACCGCAGAGAAACTGTCTGGGACACTGACCCTAGAAAGGGTTGCGTACCCACAAAATCAGTTTACATCAAACCATAGATTAGAAAACAGAACTACATACTTTACGCCTTGATCCCGTGCCGAAGCGGGTATGTAGGCAGTCTTGGGACGGAGTTGTCCCTCGTACTCAGGCGTTCGTGGGTGGGGTCTAGGCTTGGTTGAGTAAGAATCCTAATCGAAAGATAAGATAATCAAACTCAATTCAATGCATACTCGGAAGGAATCTCGTATGGATTCGCTTGACTTCCCGAGGCTTTAAGCCAAATTCCGAGGCGGAATTCAAGCTTGTCTTATTTTCTTATTACTCCTAAGGACGGCGACCTCGGTGCATTCTTGTTAGAAGAATGTAGTACTTAGTGAGTGGCTCAGGACCCGAATGGTCCCGATGAGTCTAAGTCTCTGGCCAGAGCACCTCCTATCCCGTTTGGATGGATGCCTACCCCGTATGGGTAGATGCCTATCCCGTATTGGATAGATGAAATTTACGTCCCGTATGGACAATTGCCAACCCGTATGGTTAGGAGCTCATCCCGAATGGATGAATGCCCAATCCTATTTGGATGGATGCCCAGAGTATGCAATTGAATAAAACATAATAAAGAAAAAAAAAAATATATACTCAATTTTGTTGGATGAATTAGGGTGGTTGTTACATGTGGTATCAGAGCAAAGGTTCAAATCTAGGCCTTGTGCTCACTTCAATTTATTCAACTAAGGGAATGTTTTACAATAATAGAAATTAAATTTTATTCCACAAAAAGAAAACTAACTACATAATTTAACTTTCAGGTAAAACCTAGAATGGCGAGAGGAAGAGGAAGAGGAAGAGGAAGAGGAAGGGGAAGAGGAAGAGGAAGAGGAATAGGAATGGGTAATGGAAGACGTACTAGGAGTCAAAGGGAGGAAAACCATGAGGAAAACCATGAGGAAAACCATGAGGAAAACCATGAAGGGAACCATGAGGAAGACCATGAAGAGGCTCGACACAACCTAGGGAATAATGGAGATGGGGTCCAAGCTATAATCGACCTTCTAACCGAACAAAGAGATAAAATCAACTTCCTGGAACAATCACTGCAGGACCTCAGGGAAAGGCAAAATGACTATGAGAATAGAAGTGGTACCGAGAATGGAAACCCTGGTAGCAATCAAGGAAATGTGATGGGTAATGGAAAGGAAAATAACATATTAGAACTCTCCAAGGATTTGAAGAAAATCACCCCTCCTAAGTTCGATGGGAGGCAGATTGGTGAAGGGGCTGAGAATTGGCTAAATGAAATGGAGAAATATTTTGAGCTAAGAGATTTCAGCGAAACAACTAAGGCTTTATGGGGCTCCTATCAACTCACAGGGGAGGCGGCTAGTTGGTGGACCAACACCAAGGAACAAAATGGGTATAACAGGGATACAATCACATGGGATCAATTTGTTCACCATTTTCGAGATAGGTGGCTCCCTCAATTATTCTTTGATGAGAAAGTGACAGAATTCCATAACCTACGTCAAGGGTCCCTATCCGTTCAACAATATTGGGATAAATTCGCCAAGTTGCTTAAGTACGTGCCTATGTACCAAAGGGATGAAGAAGGCCAAGCAAGGAAGTTCATTTTGGGGCTGAATACCAACATAGGGGCAGAGGTTGATATGCATGGACCCAGAAATATGAATGAAGTACTTGAAAAGTCCCTAAGGCAAGAGAGGAAGATTCAGACACTAGCAGGACGAAACTATAATGGGAATCACTCATTCAAAAGGAAGCAAGAATTCAATGGAAACACTAATTTCAACAAGGGTCAAAGGAATAACTCTTCCGAAAGGAGACCACCGCCTAATCAATATCAGAGGAATGGGAATGATAATAAAAGGGGCAATAATAACAGGGGCAATGATAACAGGGGCAATAATAACAGGGGCAATGATAACAGAGGCAACTATAACAGGAATGACCAGCAGAACAGGATAACTTATCCACCCAGGGGAAATGAAACAAGGAATGATCCCCCTAGAAATCAAGGTAGGAGAGGTCCTCCAGGCGGATGCTTTATGTGCGGGGAAAACCATTTTGCTAGAGATTGCCCCAGGATGCAAGGACAAATTAGAGCCAATCAACCCCAACAAGGGCCCCAACAGAGGATTCATGCAGCAGTTAGGAACCAAAGAAGGAGATACCAGAATGTTCCCGTGGAAACTACAGGTACACTATTTGAACAACCAATATCAATTCTAATTGACACTGGATCATCTGAATGTTTTGTCTCACCTGAATTAGTGAACAAATATGCATTAAAAGTTAATCAAATGGAGTCATCATGGACGGTTCAATATGGGGATAAGGCAACTAGAGAAGTAACCAAGTGTTTACCAAGGGCAAGGGTACAATTCCCTGAGTTCGAAACAAGGGTAGATCTCTATGTGGCACCCTTAGGATTATATGATGTAATTATGGGAATGAGTTGGTTAGCAGACCATCAAGCTAATGTAGATTGTTATAGAAAAATTGTTGAATGTTTGGATGATGGGGGGAAAAGGGTCAAAATCCAAGGAAAGTTTAAACCCATTAATATAGAAACTATCTCAGCAATGCAATTAAAGAAGGAAAGGAGAAGAGGAGGACAAATCTTTATGGTCGAAATTGATGAAGGAAAGGGGGAAAATACACCAACATTTGAAAATACCCCTTTCTTAAAGGAGTTTAGGGATGTTTTTCCAGAAGCACTACCCGGTTTACCCCCTAAGAGAAAGTTTGACTTTTCTATCGAAGTACTCCCAGGAGCTGAACCAGTATCAAAGGCACCTTACCGGATGAACACAACCGAATTACAAGAGCTCAAAATGCAATTAGAGGAACTCTTAGCTAAGGGATTAATAAGGCCAAGTGTATCACCATGGGGAGCGCCAGTTTTATTTGTTAAGAAGAAGGATGGAACCTTAAGGCTATGCATCGACTATAGGATGTTGAACAAAGTTACCATAAAGAATAGGTATCCCTTACCTCGCATAGAGGACCTTTTTGACCAAATGAAAGGAGCGGCAGTTTTCTCCAAGATAGACCTTCGGTCAGGGTATCATCAGCTCAGAATTAAGGAAGAAGACATTCCGAAGACAGCTTTCAGGACGAGATATGGACATTATGAATTCACAGTAGTTCCTTTTGGAGTAACTAATGCCCCAGCTGCATTCATGAACCTAATGAATAGTGTATTCCATGACTACTTGGATAAGTTTGTTTTGGTATTTTTGGATGACATATTGATTTACTCTAGAAATGAAGAGGAACATTTAGCGCACCTACAAATTGTTTTGCAAAGATTGAGAGAACATAAGTTATATGGAAAATTGTCCAAATGTGCCTTCTTTGAGGAAAAGATTCACTATCTTGGGCATATAATATCAAAGGATGGAATAGCAATCGACCCAGATAAAATAAAGGCAATAGTAGAATGGCCAATCCCTAAGAATGTTTCAGAGGTAAGAAGCTTTATGGGGCTAGCAGGCTACTATAGGAGGTTTGTGGAAGGATTCTCTAAGATAGCAAACCCCATCACCTCGTTGCAAAGGAAGGGCAAAAGGTTTGTATGGACCGAGCAAAGTGATAAGGCATTTCAAATCTTGAAGGGAAAACTAACTTCAGCACCCATTCTAAAGGTACCAGACCCAAATGGGCACTTCACAGTTGTAACGGATGCTTCTATTGAAGGGTTAGGAGGAGTACTTGTCCAAGGTGAAGGGGTAGTGGCTTATGAATCTAGGAAGCTAAAGACTCATGAAGTCAACTATGCACCCCACGACTTAGAGTTGGTAGCAATTGTGCATGCCCTGCAAAAGTGGAGACACTTCTTACTAGGAAAGCCCTTTGAGCTTAAGTCGGACAACCAAGGACTAAAATACATCTTCACCCAACCTCACTTAAACGCCAGACAAAGAAGGTGGTTAGAGTTTCTAAGTGAATATGACTTTGAGATTGAATATATTAAGGGGAAAGAAAATAGGGTGGCAGATGCCTTAAGTAGGAGAAGACACTTGATGACTATAGCAACCTTCAAAACCTCTTTCAAAAGGCAAGTAATGGATGAACAAGGACATGACCCATGGTATGAGCAAGTCAAATTAACTATAAGACACAACCCGACCGACCCTAAGGTCGAAGGGTATACATTTGATGAAGATGGGCTACTCAGATACAATAACAGAATCTATGTTCCTAATTCAGGGAATTTAAGGGAAGTAGTTTTATCGGAGGCTCACAATGCCCCTTATTCAGGCCACCCAGGAGTTAACAAACTTTATGCAGATCTAAAGAAGTTATACTTTTGGCAAGGGTTGAAGAGCGATATTGTCAAGTATGTAGCTAAATGTTTGGAGTGTCAAAGAGTAAAGGCAGAACATAGGCACCCAGCTGGATTGTTGCAATTGCACGATGTACCCCAACATAAGTGGCAAGTTATTAGCATGGATTTTGTACAAGGGCTACCCATGTCACCTTCTAGGCATGATGCAATAATGGTAGTAATTGACAAACTCACTAAGGTGGCACACTTTATACCAGGAAATCTGACAGATGATGCACCCACCTTGGCTAGACGTTTCATTAAGGAGATAGTTAGGTTGCATGGAGTACCAGAGAAAATCATATCAGACAGAGATGCAAGATTCACCTCCAGGTTTTGGACCACTCTTCAATCAGCTCTAGGGACTCAACTAAATTTTAGCACCGCATACCACCCGGAAACCGACGGTCAGACAGAAAGGACAAATCAGATTATGGAAGACCTGCTTCGTATGTACTGCATGGACCAACAGAGAAAATGGGAAGAGTACCTACCTTTGGTAGAGTTTGCCTACAATAATACATATCAAACATCTTTGGGAATGGCACCTTTTGAAGCCTTGTATGGTAGACCATGTCGAACACCTTTGAGTTGGGATAGTCTTGAAGATAGAGTGATTATTGGGCCAGATATGTTGAGAGAAATGGAAAGGAAAACTAAGGAAATTAGGCAAAGGTTGAAGGAAGCCTCGGATAGGCAGAAAAGTTATGCAGATAAAAACAGAACACCAAGGGAGTTTGAAGTAGGAGAGAAAGTCTTCCTAAGGGTTAGGCCACACAAGAGTTCCATAAGATTTGGGAAAAAGACTAAGCTTGCACCTCGTTATGTCGGACCCTTTGAAATATTGGGAAGAATTAATCCAGTTGCTTATCGGTTGGCCTTGCCTCCCCAATTGAGCCGAATCCATGATGTCTTCCATGTATCTCTTCTTAAGAAATATGTACCTGATGAGAAACACATTTTGAATTGGGATGCCTTGCAGGTCCAAGAAATGGGGGGAATAATGATAGAGCCATTCAGAATCTTGGAGAGGCGCCAGTGCCAGTTGCGCAACAGAGAGGTTGATCAGTGCAAAGTGCAATGGGACCAGTATGATGAGAAGAATGCCACTTGGGAGGATACTAAGGAGATGCAACAGCTATTTCCCTTTTTGTTTTGAACATGAACTGTAAACTCTTTTGAATGCATTTAATAAGTGCATCGGGACGATGCACCGATTTAAGGGGGGGAGGATGTCACAACCCTCCTTTATCACCTTTTTTTGATTTAAAATACAAAACTTTATTTATACTCTTTGGATGAATTATTGAATGAATATTGTAAGGGAATGAATTAATAAACCACACACACATGGAAAAATGCTTATATATTTTAAATTGTTATTTAATTTCCCTCACCCAAATTAAGGCACATGTTGTAGGAGGAATAAGAAGCTTCTAGAGGCTTCTCCACCTCCTTGCATGTAACTCCTCCCACTAAGCCTAATTAATTTGCATGGAGGCCAAATTGGGAGAAGAATCTCTTTTTTTTAAATTAAAAAAATAGGTAGTGGGAAATTGTGATTTCTTTTATAAAATGGGAACAAGTTTCAAAGGAAAAGCTAGCTAATCTTGATAAGAAATTTCTGCAAGTTGAATTCTCTTTGGTAGTCCACTTCATTGGCAGCTAGGATTTTGTTGGAGGATTTTTCTTCAAATTGGAGGATCAAGGAAGACTCCACACCATCTTCAAGCATCCAGGTTCCTCCAACTTAGTTCATGCATCTCATTTTTATGGTAGATTAGATTTGATTGGATTAATTATGAGTATGAAATTTTAATTGTATTTTGTTAAAGAATTAGTTTAGATTTTGTAGAAAATGAGAATCCTGGTTTTAATAAGATTCATTGTTAAATTTCTTGATATGGAATTAGTTTTTGGATTTTGTAAAGAATGAGATTCATTGTTTAAATTTTTAATAAGGGATTAGTTTCAGATTTTTAGAGAATAAAATTCATTTTTTTTGATAAGAAAAATTGTTTCAGATTTTGTAGAATGAAATTCATTTATTTTGAAAATAAGATTCATTGTTTAAATTTTTAGTTTCAAATTTTAGAGAATAAGATTCATTGTTTTTGTCTTAGATTTTGTAGAATGAAATTCATTTCTTTTGAAGATAAGATGCATTAGTTTCAGATTTTAGAATGGAATTCATTGTTTGATAAGAAAATTTGTTTCAGATTTGTAGAATGAAATTCATTTTTTCTTGAAAATAAGATTCATTGTTTTCTGATAAGAAATTAGTTTCAGAGTAAATAGAAATTAGATTATTATCTTTAGTTTATTTTGAATGAAACTTCCCTGTGTGTATAAATAAATCTTCTCTCTCTGTGAATGAAACTTCCCTGTGAAAAGAAATAAATCTTCTCTCTCTGTGAATGAAATTTCCCTGTGAAAAGAAATGAATCTTCTTTCTCTGTGAACGAATCTTCCCTGTGTAAAGAATAAAGGAAATGAAGAAAAAAAAAACCTCTCTGGCTATTGCTTCAATGTATTTTATCTCTGAATATCAAGCTGCCACATTGTCATTCCCTGTTATCTACCCTGCTCTGGGTGATTCTCAATAAATTAAAATACAATACTCCTGTTAAAAAAAAAAAGTAATAACAATAATATTATAAAAACGTATATATATATATATATATATATATATATATATATATATATATATATATATACGAATATATATAAACAACAAAAAAATGGAGATCGTTCAAACTTAGAAAAAACCTATTAAAACCCCCGTAACGCCCGGCGTTTCGCGCAAGGCAGGCATCGGCATGCAAGGACAGTACGTCGTAACTGTCGCAGTAGTGCGGAGGGGCCCGCGGGTCCCCTCACCTCTGCGGACCTGCGCATGCAGAGCCGCAGGGGTGATGGGACCCGTGGTCCCCACCCCGCGCCCTCATACTACCCAAGTAAACTCATTTAATTAAAGGCTCCTTTCGTTTTGTGTTTTTTTTAATTGTAAGTCGAAAATTTTAAATTGGAGATTTTTTTTGTATGTAAATTAATATTTATTCAAAAATTTTTTTTGTATTATTTTATTTGATGGAAATGGCATTTAGGAATAACAAATTCTTTTTTTTTTTTATTATTTATTTAATTTAGCTATAAGATATTGTATTACGATTTAGAAAATAAAATAAAATAAAATTGGGCAATATGTAGCAAGCTCACAATTAAATTGCCTTAGTAAGTTTTAAATTTGTGGACTATTTTCCTATAAAATTTAGTTACTCAACCCATTAAGAATCGTTGGGACACTTGATTGGTCTTAGAGACTAACTTACATTAATACAAATGCTTAAACTTAATCATTATTTGGGACTCGTTAAACCTTCTTACGTCATGCAAATTCCTCATAGATTAATTGCTCTTATTAATGGATCATAGCATGCGAATTATAGAATAATTATATCTTCATGCAATTACTATTATGCAAGTTTCATTGTTATGCAAATTATACTACAAGTAGTTACTTCAATTAATTACGCTTCGTTTTGTTATTCGTAGTTAGAAAACTAAATAAAGGAAGTTGGAAAACCAAAACTAGCAGCGTTCGGTATATATGGTGCCTCTGGGTCACGCTTACGGGTAATGCCGTCGTGTTGAACTACTGCACTTAACGCCTAATAAAGCTGCATTAACGACGTCTGTGGCATCGTCCCTATAAATCGTCGGGGAGTAATAAGGGACATTTGGAAGTTAAAAATCCAAGGGGCGGGTAATCCCTCTTGGATCGATAATTTAATAAGATAACTTTTAACTGAATTCCACATCCGTTGAGATAAACCTTAGTAAACCCCTCTTAGGGATGGTCAAGTTAAGAGCTCTCATGAAAATTACTTTATTTATTTATTTATTTATTCACCTCGAAGGGATATTGGTGATTGAAATTGGGTGACGCTCGTGATAAGAATTAGGTTCAAGTTATTTTGTTAGGCCACAAGCAATAGGCCATCTTGAGCCTTCGCTTAAATGCTACCTTCGTGGGTAGCAACCGCAGAGAAACTGTCTGGGACACTGACCCTAGAAAGGGTTGCGTACCCACAAAATCAGTTTACATCAAACCATAGATTAGAAAACAGAACTACATACTTTACGCCTTGATCCCGTGCCGAAGCGGGTATGTAGGCAGTCTTGGGACGGAGTTGTCCCTCGTACTCAGGCGTTCGTGGGTGGGGTCTAGGCTTGGTTGAGTAAGAATCCTAATCGAAAGATAAGATAATCAAACTCAATTCAATGCATACTCGGAAGGAATCTCGTATGGATTCGCTTGACTTCCCGAGGCTTTAAGCCAAATTCCGAGGCGGAATTCAAGCTTGTCTTATTTTCTTATTACTCCTAAGGACGGCGACCTCGGTGCATTCTTGTTAGAAGAATGTAGTACTTAGTGAGTGGCTCAGGACCCGAATGGTCCCGATGAGTCTAAGTCTCTGGCCAGAGCACCTCCTATCCCGTTTGGATGGATGCCTACCCCGTATGGGTAGATGCCTATCCCGTATTGGATAGATGAAATTTACGTCCCGTATGGACAATTGCCAACCCGTATGGTTAGGAGCTCATCCCGAATGGATGAATGCCCAATCCTATTTGGATGGATGCCCAGAGTATGCAATTGAATAAAACATAATAAAGAAAAAAAAAAATATATACTCAATTTTGTTGGATGAATTAGGGTGGTTGTTACATGTGGTATCAGAGCAAAGGTTCAAATCTAGGCCTTGTGCTCACTTCAATTTATTCAACTAAGGGAATGTTTTACAATAATAGAAATTAAATTTTATTCCACAAAAAGAAAACTAACTACATAATTTAACTTTCAGGTAAAACCTAGAATGGCGAGAGGAAGAGGAAGAGGAAGAGGAAGAGGAAGGGGAAGAGGAAGAGGAAGAGGAATAGGAATGGGTAATGGAAGACGTACTAGGAGTCAAAGGGAGGAAAACCATGAGGAAAACCATGAGGAAAACCATGAGGAAAACCATGAAGGGAACCATGAGGAAGACCATGAAGAGGCTCGACACAACCTAGGGAATAATGGAGATGGGGTCCAAGCTATAATCGACCTTCTAACCGAACAAAGAGATAAAATCAACTTCCTGGAACAATCACTGCAGGACCTCAGGGAAAGGCAAAATGACTATGAGAATAGAAGTGGTACCGAGAATGGAAACCCTGGTAGCAATCAAGGAAATGTGATGGGTAATGGAAAGGAAAATAACATATTAGAACTCTCCAAGGATTTGAAGAAAATCACCCCTCCTAAGTTCGATGGGAGGCAGATTGGTGAAGGGGCTGAGAATTGGCTAAATGAAATGGAGAAATATTTTGAGCTAAGAGATTTCAGCGAAACAACTAAGGCTTTATGGGGCTCCTATCAACTCACAGGGGAGGCGGCTAGTTGGTGGACCAACACCAAGGAACAAAATGGGTATAACAGGGATACAATCACATGGGATCAATTTGTTCACCATTTTCGAGATAGGTGGCTCCCTCAATTATTCTTTGATGAGAAAGTGACAGAATTCCATAACCTACGTCAAGGGTCCCTATCCGTTCAACAATATTGGGATAAATTCGCCAAGTTGCTTAAGTACGTGCCTATGTACCAAAGGGATGAAGAAGGCCAAGCAAGGAAGTTCATTTTGGGGCTGAATACCAACATAGGGGCAGAGGTTGATATGCATGGACCCAGAAATATGAATGAAGTACTTGAAAAGTCCCTAAGGCAAGAGAGGAAGATTCAGACACTAGCAGGACGAAACTATAATGGGAATCACTCATTCAAAAGGAAGCAAGAATTCAATGGAAACACTAATTTCAACAAGGGTCAAAGGAATAACTCTTCCGAAAGGAGACCACCGCCTAATCAATATCAGAGGAATGGGAATGATAATAAAAGGGGCAATAATAACAGGGGCAATGATAACAGGGGCAATAATAACAGGGGCAATGATAACAGAGGCAACTATAACAGGAATGACCAGCAGAACAGGATAACTTATCCACCCAGGGGAAATGAAACAAGGAATGATCCCCCTAGAAATCAAGGTAGGAGAGGTCCTCCAGGCGGATGCTTTATGTGCGGGGAAAACCATTTTGCTAGAGATTGCCCCAGGATGCAAGGACAAATTAGAGCCAATCAACCCCAACAAGGGCCCCAACAGAGGATTCATGCAGCAGTTAGGAACCAAAGAAGGAGATACCAGAATGTTCCCGTGGAAACTACAGGTACACTATTTGAACAACCAATATCAATTCTAATTGACACTGGATCATCTGAATGTTTTGTCTCACCTGAATTAGTGAACAAATATGCATTAAAAGTTAATCAAATGGAGTCATCATGGACGGTTCAATATGGGGATAAGGCAACTAGAGAAGTAACCAAGTGTTTACCAAGGGCAAGGGTACAATTCCCTGAGTTCGAAACAAGGGTAGATCTCTATGTGGCACCCTTAGGATTATATGATGTAATTATGGGAATGAGTTGGTTAGCAGACCATCAAGCTAATGTAGATTGTTATAGAAAAATTGTTGAATGTTTGGATGATGGGGGGAAAAGGGTCAAAATCCAAGGAAAGTTTAAACCCATTAATATAGAAACTATCTCAGCAATGCAATTAAAGAAGGAAAGGAGAAGAGGAGGACAAATCTTTATGGTCGAAATTGATGAAGGAAAGGGGGAAAATACACCAACATTTGAAAATACCCCTTTCTTAAAGGAGTTTAGGGATGTTTTTCCAGAAGCACTACCCGGTTTACCCCCTAAGAGAAAGTTTGACTTTTCTATCGAAGTACTCCCAGGAGCTGAACCAGTATCAAAGGCACCTTACCGGATGAACACAACCGAATTACAAGAGCTCAAAATGCAATTAGAGGAACTCTTAGCTAAGGGATTAATAAGGCCAAGTGTATCACCATGGGGAGCGCCAGTTTTATTTGTTAAGAAGAAGGATGGAACCTTAAGGCTATGCATCGACTATAGGATGTTGAACAAAGTTACCATAAAGAATAGGTATCCCTTACCTCGCATAGAGGACCTTTTTGACCAAATGAAAGGAGCGGCAGTTTTCTCCAAGATAGACCTTCGGTCAGGGTATCATCAGCTCAGAATTAAGGAAGAAGACATTCCGAAGACAGCTTTCAGGACGAGATATGGACATTATGAATTCACAGTAGTTCCTTTTGGAGTAACTAATGCCCCAGCTGCATTCATGAACCTAATGAATAGTGTATTCCATGACTACTTGGATAAGTTTGTTTTGGTATTTTTGGATGACATATTGATTTACTCTAGAAATGAAGAGGAACATTTAGCGCACCTACAAATTGTTTTGCAAAGATTGAGAGAACATAAGTTATATGGAAAATTGTCCAAATGTGCCTTCTTTGAGGAAAAGATTCACTATCTTGGGCATATAATATCAAAGGATGGAATAGCAATCGACCCAGATAAAATAAAGGCAATAGTAGAATGGCCAATCCCTAAGAATGTTTCAGAGGTAAGAAGCTTTATGGGGCTAGCAGGCTACTATAGGAGGTTTGTGGAAGGATTCTCTAAGATAGCAAACCCCATCACCTCGTTGCAAAGGAAGGGCAAAAGGTTTGTATGGACCGAGCAAAGTGATAAGGCATTTCAAATCTTGAAGGGAAAACTAACTTCAGCACCCATTCTAAAGGTACCAGACCCAAATGGGCACTTCACAGTTGTAACGGATGCTTCTATTGAAGGGTTAGGAGGAGTACTTGTCCAAGGTGAAGGGGTAGTGGCTTATGAATCTAGGAAGCTAAAGACTCATGAAGTCAACTATGCACCCCACGACTTAGAGTTGGTAGCAATTGTGCATGCCCTGCAAAAGTGGAGACACTTCTTACTAGGAAAGCCCTTTGAGCTTAAGTCGGACAACCAAGGACTAAAATACATCTTCACCCAACCTCACTTAAACGCCAGACAAAGAAGGTGGTTAGAGTTTCTAAGTGAATATGACTTTGAGATTGAATATATTAAGGGGAAAGAAAATAGGGTGGCAGATGCCTTAAGTAGGAGAAGACACTTGATGACTATAGCAACCTTCAAAACCTCTTTCAAAAGGCAAGTAATGGATGAACAAGGACATGACCCATGGTATGAGCAAGTCAAATTAACTATAAGACACAACCCGACCGACCCTAAGGTCGAAGGGTATACATTTGATGAAGATGGGCTACTCAGATACAATAACAGAATCTATGTTCCTAATTCAGGGAATTTAAGGGAAGTAGTTTTATCGGAGGCTCACAATGCCCCTTATTCAGGCCACCCAGGAGTTAACAAACTTTATGCAGATCTAAAGAAGTTATACTTTTGGCAAGGGTTGAAGAGCGATATTGTCAAGTATGTAGCTAAATGTTTGGAGTGTCAAAGAGTAAAGGCAGAACATAGGCACCCAGCTGGATTGTTGCAATTGCACGATGTACCCCAACATAAGTGGCAAGTTATTAGCATGGATTTTGTACAAGGGCTACCCATGTCACCTTCTAGGCATGATGCAATAATGGTAGTAATTGACAAACTCACTAAGGTGGCACACTTTATACCAGGAAATCTGACAGATGATGCACCCACCTTGGCTAGACGTTTCATTAAGGAGATAGTTAGGTTGCATGGAGTACCAGAGAAAATCATATCAGACAGAGATGCAAGATTCACCTCCAGGTTTTGGACCACTCTTCAATCAGCTCTAGGGACTCAACTAAATTTTAGCACCGCATACCACCCGGAAACCGACGGTCAGACAGAAAGGACAAATCAGATTATGGAAGACCTGCTTCGTATGTACTGCATGGACCAACAGAGAAAATGGGAAGAGTACCTACCTTTGGTAGAGTTTGCCTACAATAATACATATCAAACATCTTTGGGAATGGCACCTTTTGAAGCCTTGTATGGTAGACCATGTCGAACACCTTTGAGTTGGGATAGTCTTGAAGATAGAGTGATTATTGGGCCAGATATGTTGAGAGAAATGGAAAGGAAAACTAAGGAAATTAGGCAAAGGTTGAAGGAAGCCTCGGATAGGCAGAAAAGTTATGCAGATAAAAACAGAACACCAAGGGAGTTTGAAGTAGGAGAGAAAGTCTTCCTAAGGGTTAGGCCACACAAGAGTTCCATAAGATTTGGGAAAAAGACTAAGCTTGCACCTCGTTATGTCGGACCCTTTGAAATATTGGGAAGAATTAATCCAGTTGCTTATCGGTTGGCCTTGCCTCCCCAATTGAGCCGAATCCATGATGTCTTCCATGTATCTCTTCTTAAGAAATATGTACCTGATGAGAAACACATTTTGAATTGGGATGCCTTGCAGGTCCAAGAAATGGGGGGAATAATGATAGAGCCATTCAGAATCTTGGAGAGGCGCCAGTGCCAGTTGCGCAACAGAGAGGTTGATCAGTGCAAAGTGCAATGGGACCAGTATGATGAGAAGAATGCCACTTGGGAGGATACTAAGGAGATGCAACAGCTATTTCCCTTTTTGTTTTGAACATGAACTGTAAACTCTTTTGAATGCATTTAATAAGTGCATCGGGACGATGCACCGATTTAAGGGGGGGAGGATGTCACAACCCTCCTTTATCACCTTTTTTTGATTTAAAATACAAAACTTTATTTATACTCTTTGGATGAATTATTGAATGAATATTGTAAGGGAATGAATTAATAAACCACACACACATGGAAAAATGCTTATATATTTTAAATTGTTATTTAATTTCCCTCACCCAAATTAAGGCACATGTTGTAGGAGGAATAAGAAGCTTCTAGAGGCTTCTCCACCTCCTTGCATGTAACTCCTCCCACTAAGCCTAATTAATTTGCATGGAGGCCAAATTGGGAGAAGAATCTCTTTTTTTTAAATTAAAAAAATAGGTAGTGGGAAATTGTGATTTCTTTTATAAAATGGGAACAAGTTTCAAAGGAAAAGCTAGCTAATCTTGATAAGAAATTTCTGCAAGTTGAATTCTCTTTGGTAGTCCACTTCATTGGCAGCTAGGATTTTGTTGGAGGATTTTTCTTCAAATTGGAGGATCAAGGAAGACTCCACACCATCTTCAAGCATCCAGGTTCCTCCAACTTAGTTCATGCATCTCATTTTTATGGTAGATTAGATTTGATTGGATTAATTATGAGTATGAAATTTTAATTGTATTTTGTTAAAGAATTAGTTTAGATTTTGTAGAAAATGAGAATCCTGGTTTTAATAAGATTCATTGTTAAATTTCTTGATATGGAATTAGTTTTTGGATTTTGTAAAGAATGAGATTCATTGTTTAAATTTTTAATAAGGGATTAGTTTCAGATTTTTAGAGAATAAAATTCATTTTTTTTGATAAGAAAAATTGTTTCAGATTTTGTAGAATGAAATTCATTTATTTTGAAAATAAGATTCATTGTTTAAATTTTTAGTTTCAAATTTTAGAGAATAAGATTCATTGTTTTTGTCTTAGATTTTGTAGAATGAAATTCATTTCTTTTGAAGATAAGATGCATTAGTTTCAGATTTTAGAATGGAATTCATTGTTTGATAAGAAAATTTGTTTCAGATTTGTAGAATGAAATTCATTTTTTCTTGAAAATAAGATTCATTGTTTTCTGATAAGAAATTAGTTTCAGAGTAAATAGAAATTAGATTATTATCTTTAGTTTATTTTGAATGAAACTTCCCTGTGTGTATAAATAAATCTTCTCTCTCTGTGAATGAAACTTCCCTGTGAAAAGAAATAAATCTTCTCTCTCTGTGAATGAAATTTCCCTGTGAAAAGAAATGAATCTTCTTTCTCTGTGAACGAATCTTCCCTGTGTAAAGAATAAAGGAAATGAAGAAAAAAAAAACCTCTCTGGCTATTGCTTCAATGTATTTTATCTCTGAATATCAAGCTGCCACATTGTCATTCCCTGTTATCTACCCTGCTCTGGGTGATTCTCAATAAATTAAAATACAATACTCCTGTTAAAAAAAAAAAGTAATAACAATAATATTATAAAAACGTATATATATATATATATATATATATATATATATATATATATATATATATATATATATATATATACGAATATATATAAACAACAAAAAAATGGAGATCGTTCAAACTTAGAAAAAACCTATTAAAACCCCCGTAACGCCCGGCGTTTCGCGCAAGGCAGGCATCGGCATGCAAGGACAGTACGTCGTAACTGTCGCAGTAGTGCGGAGGGGCCCGCGGGTCCCCTCACCTCTACGGACCTGCGCATGCAGAGCCGCAGGGGTGATGGGACCCGTGGTCCCCACCCCGCGCCCTCATACTACCCAAGTAAACTCATTTAATTAAAGGCTCCTTTCGTTTTGTGTTTTTTTTAATTGTAAGTCGAAAATTTTAAATTGGAGATTTTTTTTGTATGTAAATTAATATTTATTCAAAATTTTTTTTTGTATTATTTTATTTGATGGAAATGGCATTTAGGAATAACAAATTCTTTTTTTTTTTTATTATTTATTTAATTTAGCTATAAGATATTGTATTACGATTTAGAAAATAAAATAAAATAAAATTGGGCAATATGTAGCAAGCTCACAATTAAATTGCCTTAGTAAGTTTTAAATTTGTGGACTATTTTCCTATAAAATTTAGTTACTCAACCCATTAAGAATCGTTGGGACACTTGATTGGTCTTAGAGACTAACTTACATTAATACAAATGCTTAAACTTAATCATTATTTGGGACTCGTTAAACCTTCTTACGTCATGCAAATTCCTCATAGATTAATTGCTCTTATTAATGGATCATAGCATGCGAATTATAGAATAATTATATCTTCATGCAATTACTATTATGCAAGTTTCATTGTTATGCAAATTATACTACAAGTAGTTACTTCAATTAATTACGCTTTCGTTTTGTTATTCGTAGTTAGAAAACTAAATAAAGGAAGTTGGAAAACCAAAACTAGCAGCGTTCGGTATATATGGTGCCTCTGGGTCACGCTTACGGGTAATGCCGTCGTGTTGAACTACTGCACTTAACGCCTAA
>NW_026729927.1:0-30426 GCF_030272615.1 Cryptomeria japonica | reverse complement strand
ATTGTAATGAAAGTGACATGAAAAATTATGTCTTATAAAATAATTTGAATGTGGAATATGAATGCATTCAATTGTGGTAGCTGATTTTCAAATTGAATTTTTATGGGAAACAGTCGGGTCATCTCATATTAAATATGCAGTCCTTCAGTGCTTTGAGTCCTTCAATTTTCTTCTTTCCTTGAATGAAACTTGATTTTTTTATTTGATTTTAAGCAAATTCTTGGTTACTAGGGGGCCTTGCACCAATTGTTACAAATGCGGGTACAATTGCAGATCCATTTAATGTATGATGTAATAACCCACTTAACTTAACCAAAATTTTAACTATTTTTTTATATATATATATATATTGATTTCTTATTCTTACCTTATTCTTAATTATGTTTGATTCAATCGCATACTCAGGTACATCTATCCAAATGAGATAGGCATCCATCCAACTGGGATGGCATCTAACCGTACGGGTTAGGCATCTAACCATACAGGTTAGGCATCTATCCATACAGGACTAGGCATCTAACCATATGGGTTAGGCATCTGTCCATGTGGGACAAGAGGTTTCATCTATCCAATCTGAGATAGGCATCTACCCAAACGGGGTAGGCATCTATTCATAAGAATAGGATATACTCTGGCCAGAGACTTTAGACTCATTGGGACCATTCGGGTCCTGAGCCACTCTCTATAGACTACACTTCTCTACTAGGAGTGCACTGAGTACATCATCCTTAGGAGTAAATAAAATTAAATAATATAAGCTTGAGCTCCGACTTGACTTAATCCAAAAATCTCAACTGATTTTTTTTGAAATACTTATCCCCACTTATTCTTAATTGTGTTTTATTCAATCGCATACTCTGGGCATCTATCCAAATGAGATAGGCATCCATCCAACTGGGATGCTCATCTAACCATACGGGTTAGGCATCTATCCATACGGGACAAGGAGTTTCATCTATCCAATTCGGGATAGGCATCTACCCAAATGGGGTTAGGCATCTATTCATAAAGAATAGGAGTGCTTTGGCCAGAGACTTTGGACTCATCGAGACCATCCAGGTCCTGAGTCACTCTCTAAGACTACACTCCTCTACTAGGAGTGCACCGAGGTCATCATCCTTAGGAGTAAATAAAATTAAATAATATAAGCTTGAGCACTGCCTCAGAATTTGGCCTAAAGCCTTGGGAAGTCAAGCGGATCCTTACGGGATTCCTTCTAAGTATGCATTGAAATATTTTTTAATCTTCCAATTAGTGTTCCATATCCTTCGATTGAAGAGCTATGAAGCTTCGAAAATCATGATCAATTCACCCATAACCAAATCCTAATTCTCATCCTAAACACCTGAGTACAAGGGACAACTTCGTCCCTAGACTGCCTACATACCCATTTCGGCATGGGATCAAGGCGTAAAGTATGTAGTTCTGGTTTCTAACTATGGTTTAATGTAAACTATTTGGTGGGTACACAACCCTTTCTAGGGTCAATGTCTCAGACAGTTTCTCTGTGGTTTCTACCCACGATGGTAGGCTCTATAGCAAAAAGGCTTAAGGTGGCCTTTTGCTTGTGTCCTAAAACAACTAAGTCCTATTTTCCTATTAAATACCATCACCCTTAATCCATTATCATCCGTTGAATTTCATCAAGATAAAATAAATTTTCAAGATCTTCACACACATTCAAACCCTAATGGGGTTATCTAAAGTTCAATTGATAGGATGTAAATTCATTTAAAAATTAATCTTTTTAGATTATCAATCCAAGGGGGATTACCTACCCCTTGGATTTAACTTCCAAATGACCCTTATTTCTCCCTAGTGATTTAGAGGGACGATGCCACATACGCCATTATTGCAGCTTTATTAGGCATTAAGTGTAGTAGTTCAACACGACTGCATTACCGTAAGTGTGACCCAGAGGCACCATAGATACCGAACACTGCTAATTTTTGGTTTCAACTCCTCTTGTTTAGGTTATCTAACTAGGAAATATGAAACTTATGCTATTATATGAAAAAAAAGATCTAATCACTCGAATACTTTTAAACTTAAAGTAAATCAATTCTCTTGTAGGTATTATTGGCTTTAAATGAATCTATGATGATTAAATGTAAAGTATTGAACTTGATTGAAAATTAAAACTATAATAATAATTCAATCACTTGAAAAATAATGTCCCAATTGAAATGAGGACTATTGTAATAATGAAATTACATTAAAAGTACTATTTGTCTCATAATTGAAACTATAATAATACACCAACTACATGAGGATAATAATATTTTCTTAAGCAATAAAACTATCATAATAAATCAAATTACTTGAAATATATTATTTGTTTTAAAAGAACGTCTATTTAATAATTAAACTTTAAAACTTGAATAAATAACTAAAAATACAAATTATTTCTTCAAGACAAAAAAAATAAAATTAAATGTGAAGCCTGGAAGTGAACCTGATACAAAATAACTTACAAAATGATTCTAATTGCTCATAAGATATCTAATTTTTTTTTTAAAGAAAAACAATGTAATAATAAAAATAAGTACTAGCATAGTCTAACTACTTTGCAACAAATTCAAATACTTGAAAATAATGAAACTATGCAACTAATTATTTAAAATGAATTATCTACTCGTCAGGTATTATTTAGAATAGAGTTTGAAAATGAAATTATTTACTTGTAGAGTACTATCTCCTTATTAGGAACTATGAAATGATTAACTATATAGTTGAAGGGTACTTTTCTTCTTTCTCTTTTGAAAATAACCGTATTGGAATTGAAAATGATCTAGTCACTTTTATTTTCCAACTAATACTAAAAAGACCTTATTATTTGAGAGATAAAACTCTATAAATCATATTTCTTCAAATGCATCTGAAAGCTAATTAAAATGAGCTAATACCTATCTCTATATAAATACATGGTAAACATTTTAAATTAGTAAGGACTAAAAACTCATCAAGATTGTAGATTCATTTCCTTAAATCCTTCATACTCTTAGAACTAAATACTAAATACCTCTAAAAATATATATAATTGATAAGACAAAGTAATCTAACTTTATTACCTATAAAGATAACCTTATCAAATTCAAATTATTAACAAAGAATTAATGATTTTCTCCTAAAACGTATAAGGATTTTTTTTTATTTTTTAGTTTTTAAAGGACTTATTCATGGATATTATTTATCTTTCTAAGGGGTTGTTGGGGGTAGGTTTCTTTATAAGGCTCACTTGATTAATAATATATTGACCCAATATTCTAGGACAACTAAGTTCCATTAATCTCTTAAAAAAATAGAATAATTCCTACTCTTTTACTAATAAACTTTATTGCATATCTCTTTGTTTGAATTTTATTTTTCTATCATCAAAGTAGTTATTGTCAATAAATCATTGATAATATCATCTAAATATTTGATCAAACTAATACAATTATAGTTTGTGTTGCATATAAAATTTAACTAAAACTGATATCTTAAATGTGACCCAATATTTAATACTTATTTACTCATGTTGAGCTAATTCTAAATGAATAAAATGGTTTACACCATTTAATTTACTTACTTAATAGTTACTCATATCGAATATGAAATTAACTATTTAAATTTAATTTACTTAGTAATGAAGGTTTTATAACTCTGAAAGTGGCTACTAAAAATGTCTTCAATTGCTTGCAAATAAATTAATTGGTGTGTTCAAAGATGATGTAATTACTTTCATGCAAAAATCAAGCAATTGGACAATAGAAAAAAAAAAAAAAAAGAGTTTAAAAACCAAAATGTAAAGTTTCTAAATAGTCATTACTTTTTGAAGGTCCTATTTCTAATCATATCGCTTTATTAAGTCTTTTAAAAGCAAAATTTTAGAGTTGCAGGAAATGAATAAACCACATTCAAATTGATTTTTTTTTTATCTTATAGCTTTTCTCTTAAATCAAATTTACTTTCTATTTCTTTTAATTTATAGTAAATATTTCATAAGTAGAACTCTTCAAACCAATAATTCATCAACTAAGTTTCTTTACCGGAACCACATAAAAATTAAATTATTAAATTTAGTAATTTATTAAAAAGCCAATTCAATTAACATTAATTATTTGCACGTTCAATTTTACAATATTTTTTAATTAAATTCTCAACTTCGAAAAATCAACCCTTTTGTTTCTTTCATCTAAATACTTGAATTATAAATATTATATATATCAAATAATATTAAATACTCGAATTATAAATATTTTTATTTAACTAGTATACTTATATTTTAAAAAATCTATGTAAAATTCGCCGAGAGATATCTAATTTCAAAATATTTAAGATTCATAAAAATGAATAAATCATTTTACCTTCTATGTGACAAATGAGAGCTATGCAAGAAAAATACTTGCATCAATCAAAAGATTCACTATAAATATGTTATTAGAGGAGTTATGCAAGACGATCAAAATAACCAACCAAATGCCTTATAAATCATCATATTGATAGAAGAAAATATTTTTACATATAGCATTTTCGAATAGAAATCTCACATAGTATCCCAGAATTCATAAACAATGAATAAATCACCATACCTTCTATTTGACAAGTGAGAACTATGCAAGAAAAAAATTGCAACAATTTATAGAATCACTATAAATATATTATTATAGGTATGTTGCAAGAAGATAAGAACAATTCAACACATGCATTATAAATCATCAAATTGATAGAAGAAAATGTATTTACATATAACAATTTTAATGAAAACCTTAGATAATATCCCACACTAATCCTACCAAAAAAATATTATTTCTCTTATATCATAATATAAGTCAAACAAAATTGATAAATATTTCTAAAATGTGTAAAATGTTTGTAAAAATAAAAAGTATTGAAAATCAAATACAAAGTAACTATAGTAATAACACTTCATTGTAATGGTGTAAACCCATTGCAAATTCTTCAGTGATGAGAATAGTATTACGACCTTTGTTTTCATAGTGATCACGATATACTTCTTTCAACATAGCTGGAAATCCAGCCACTATTGTATATGCCTCATGAGTTTTCCTTGCAACATCTTCCATTTCCAATATTTCGAGTTCTTCGACATCATCTATCATTAAGGCAGTGTTTTCAATTTCCTTGACGATTTTGTCGCAATACTCTAAAATGGTTCTTGCACATTTGTCGATAGGGGTTTCGACAAAATTATTAGAGTTTACAGAAGCATGAGGACTCTCAACAATGATTTCTGATTCATTCTGTGAAGCATCCATAGTTTCAACTTTTTGCTAAAAATTAAAAAAAAAAACAATAAAACTAAGATTAGTATTAAGGTACAATGAGAATAAAATAATTCATAATTTGAAATAAAATAAAATTATAAAAAAATAATATTAAGTAATACAAATTGTACATGAAATAAATAATGAAAATACCTAATAGTCATTGGAAAAATTCAACCATTAAAATATGATATTAGCTAGCTTACTATGTTGAGATGTCACCAAAATCATATGAAATACCACAAAAATTATAAAATCATAAGCAAATGACGTGACAATAAAAAAATTAATCTTTCTATTTGATTATTAAATAACCAATAAAATATAATTAACAACATAACAAACATTGACAATTTTTTTGTAGTCACCAAATTCATTAGTTTTGTTTGATGCAAGAAAGAATACATAAACCATAAAATATCACATTCTTAGCAATTTTACAACAATAGTTACAAAATATTATTAAAATTGAATTTAGGGTTTATTGCATCAAATAATAATATAAAAATAGAATAATTGAATATAGTCATAAATGCAATGTTTAAATAGTTTGCACACATTTATCAAATAATATCTATAGACTACTTTCACTTTCTTAACCATGGATGCACAGGTAATATCTCTCGATCTTCAGTATCGTCAAGAATAGTCCGAACTTTAATTGTCACATTAGACTTCACTGCATACAAGACAGGTATCCCATAGTATGCATGCAACAACCTGAATGATGGCATAACTTGATGCACTGTGAATCTTATAGAGTACCCAAGCTTAAGAGTAGTAAGAAACCATTCCTCAGGTGGGCCTGTGTGATAACTGATCCGTGATTGTCCCTTAAGAAATCTCATAAACTTCATACTAAGTTGATCGGATAGAGTGTGCTTCTCAATTTTTATTGTTGGTCTAATAACGATTCTCCAAATACATCCAGCAAGGTAAAGATCTCGAATCTCATGGTATAGAGAAATCGACCAACCACACAAATCTACAATCTCAATTTGAAGATTATTAAATCTGACATCTAAGTTCATTTTGATCTTCGATTCATATAAGAAGTTAAAATATACAGCATAATTGTCAAATTTGAATTGAGTGGTCCTTAATCCATTGTTGTTAATTTTCTTGACCATCCTGTCTCTGACCCAATAGCGAACACTCAATTCCTCTATACGAAGGAGGACATTGCGTGGAAGATACGGGTGATACATTGACATCCAAGTGGACACCCATTTTGTACGTATATTATCTGACATCTTCCTGACATGCATGCAAATTATTATTAGCTCTTAAATTACTATTAAATTGCTCAAGGAATATACTTTCCAATTTAAATAGAAAATCACATAAAGGGTAATAAACATTAAGCAAATGAATGTTATTAAAGTACCTAAATATATATATTCATACATTTTTAGTCAAAGAGATATACGTACATACATTGTTTTCTAGGTTAGTATATTAAACACAAGGAGGACCATAACAATTCATACATGTACGAATTTTCTTTACCATGATGATATAAAAAATGATGCAAGATTATATTAGGTGCATCTAAGAAATATGGCTGTCAAAAGGAAATCTCCTTCACATTTCAAATGAAATTTATACTGGATATGGAAATAAATAAATAAATGGCTTGTTTAAATTTATGTAACATTAACTGATAATTTATATTTGTTTATTTAATAGATATTGTGGAAGCATTTAGTGGTGTATAAAATGTTAACAATTATTTGTTGTGGGCAGACATAACACAAGTATTAGAGCCATGGAAGCAAATTTGATCAAAAAAATATATACACAAATTTAATCTCCTACAAATTTGAGTTTATTTTATTTAGCCTTATTTTTGGAAAGTTGTCTACCCTTTTTTATTTTCTCATAATGAATGGTAATATTATTTTAAAGCCCTCTAGAGATTTGTATGGAAACAAAAAACCTTTCATTGATTGAATTCATGTAATATTTCTTATCATTTATAATTATTGAGTAGACATTGTGAAAGCATATATGATATATTAAATATTAGAAATAATTATAGTGGCAATAAAGAACAGAGGTGTCAAAGACAATAAAAAAAAATTCAACAAAAAATATATTACATCAATTATCTTCCAAAAGTTTGAGCCTATTTTCCTCAGCCTTGCGCTTCGCAAGTTGTCTACCCTTTTTCATTTTCTCATAACGATCATATGTAAATGGTGGCATTATTCTCAAACCCTCTAGAGATTTTACACGAGATACTGCAACAAATGTCAATCCAGTTCTTTCTCTTGGTCCTATATCGATAGTTACTTTTGGAAGAGTCAATCCTTGAGATTTATGTATAGTCAATGCCCATGCCAATCTCAATGGTAGCTAAAGTGTTCTTCCCTTTTGTATTGGTGTTATTGGAATTGTATTTGGATGATGATCTTCAAATGGTAATCCTGAGTAATTATCAAATTCAACCATCACATATGTCGGTGGGTCAGGTGGAGCACTTCCTGGCTTGTAGACAATCTTTTGAACATATCCCAAAGCTCCATTTACAAGACCTGCTTGTATCCAAAGGTTTGAAGTTAGCATGACCCTTTAATTCTTACTGATCAATAACTCTAGATCAAGTTCACCAGTTGAGAAATCTTCTGCTATATTAACACTTCCTGCTTTTGTTGCAACACTTCGTGCAACGGGATGCCTCAATGAATATAACATTTTTTTATTATGACTATGAACATTGTCATTTGTGGAGAACAAATGGACAGTATTTTCAAATTCAGAATTACTTGCAACATCTATGTTAGTAGGGGTTCTCATCATTAGTAGCTTCCAATCATCAATTTGAGGGTTTGCATCTCTTAGATTTGTCAAAAGTTGACGAAATCTTTGTTGCTGAATATTTTATCCATCTTGTCTGAATATTTTATCTAAAGTAACCACAATTTTGAATTCCTCCCATAGTAGCTTTGCCCATCTATTACTGGCATATGCAGGTCTATCATTAACCGGAGGTAATTGACCCAAATCTCCTACCAAAATCATAGATATACCTGAAAGATAATTCAAAATAATTATTTTTAAAATATATAATATTGTTATTGAAATTTATTTTTCCTCATTAGTCAAAATTAAATGCATACCTGCAAAACTTAGGTGTGCACTTTGTGGGTATGCTTGTCGGAGTCGAGAATCTATGTTTTCCAACATGTTTTGACCAATGAAGCTCATTTCATCAATCAAAATGTACTTGATATGTGCCATTTCTTCTTGAAAAATGGCAAGTCTTGTTCCCTGTAGTTGAGTGAAATCTCGTATTGGGATTCTCAATTTGGAATGAACTGTAGAGGCCCCTATATTGAACGCTGCAACTCCTGTTGGTGCGAGTAATAGAAGGGGAGAATGAGATGGCATTGCAGCATTTTCAAGAGCTTGACTGATGGCACCAATTAAATATGACTTTCCTGTACCTGCTGTTCCCTGAATTATCATGAACAATGGCACTTTATTTTGACTCCTCTGATAGTGTGTCATAATTATATCAACTGCCTTTTTTTGCTTATCACTGAGGGTCATGTAGTTGATGCATTGGGGTATATCATCATATATAAGACATCCATGATCCTTCATGTTAGTTATGAAACTGATTGCTGTAGTTGTGTACTCTTCACCTTGATAATCAATAGACCAATTTGTATGTCTATCAATGTCTCTTCTCCCCAACATATCTATTTCTGAAAATTGTATATTTTGACCATGATGTAGCCTAGATAAAATTTCCCATTCATGCTCTGTGGTATTTCTCTGAATAGGTTCATTCTCTTCAATTTCTGAATGAGTATTAGCCTCTGCATTTTCAATACTTGTTATTCATTCGACATGCCAAGGATTGTAGGTAAATGACTCCCAATTTGCTATCATAGAGTCATCATCATGACCAATATCCCTTTCTATGTCACGAAATGGTTTGTAGAGTAATAACTCTGATAAACAAAAGTCAATCCATTTATTTGACTCACGTGGAGGAAGAGATACAAACCTAGGAAAAACTCTAACAATTGCTGCTCTTTCCCTTGGTTCCCATTTGTTGTCTCGTTTTCTTTTAGGATTATATATCCATGATCTAGCTGCATCAATTAATGTGACACCTTCCATACAAAGAGGCCTTGTTTTATATCCATCAATGAAAGATTTTGTCTGCTCTTCATTATTCTCTTCATCATTTATAGTTACAGGTTTGAACACCTCACGTGAGACATTTAGATTAACAAATCTTCTGCTACTCTCTACTAATGGAAGTTCTAACAACATGTGACATGTTTCTTGAGCACCAATGTCCCTTTCAATAATTGTTTCAGTCAGAAGCCTTCTATATGCTCGAGCAGCTAAATCATTAGGGTCTTCCATGTTGGAGAGGCGCATCAACATCTGGTGATATGTTTCAGAGCTTTTCTCTGCTTTCGCTGCATACTTGGCAATATATTTGACTACTGCATGTTTGGAAAGAACAGGTTGCCAATCTATATTTGCTCTCCATAATTGCAATATGTGACGATTATGTGAATTCACCCTATCATCATTTCTTGCAGGTTCAAAATTTTTTTCACCTATTTCTATATCTTCATATAATTTGGACCCACTGAGATTCAAAGGCCAAGGAGCATTATACCTATAAAAAATATCAAGACTTGTCATAAATATTTGGTTACTTTTCTTTTGTATAGTATTTAATTCTTATATAAATATTTGATTTGATAAATATTTACCTACAAACCATCTTTCCTCTTTTTTTTCGCAGGCATGCACCCTCCCTACACAATGTATGTCGTTCTACACAGTTAAGGATCTCTTCATAGTCCTTATCAATATCTATCTCTGCAAGTTGTCTTGTATTTTTTAGACATGGATGTAGAGGAAAATTTTGAAATGCCTACAATTTAAAATAAAAACAAATATGTTAGCTACATCATAAGCTATAAAATACTTTATGTCAAACAATAAACCATATATATGTTGAAGTTTTCATAGACTTGCCTGTATATTTCGTTGATGTGGATCTTCTCTAGGATTCCATGCATGAACAATGGAATGAAAGTATTTTTCTGCATGTTTTCGTTGCTCTTCATTTGACCAGTCAATATTGTCCATATTGGGTGCTCCATTCATCCATATGAATCCATGCACATGTGGTGACCCCCTATGTTGCCACTCATACCTAGACCAAAAATCTTCAACATTCATTCCTTTTTCTAGGATTTCTTTTCTAAATATTGAATGTCTTAAGTGCATGTAATGTGCAACTATATGGGGGTAGTTGATAACATTCTGCTTTCTCCAATTTTGAGCTTCTCGTGGAGTGGTTGGTGATGTTCCCGGCATTAGTGCATGCAAATCAGGCCAATACATATCTGCTGCACTTAATGTGAAGAATATCGTAGGGGAGCCTATTTGATGAAGCATGTCTGTTAATTCTGCACGACATTTGGCCCAATATGACCTTGTACCCCTCAATGATGTTCCAAACTGCATCAACCTATCTGCCAAATGGGATTGTGGCATATTTTCCATATGTTGACGCAATTCATTAATAGTGATTGGCATGTCATGAAAACCTCGTTTTACAAAGACTGCAGATGAATTTTGTGCACGATGTCTCATAATCATGTTCATCATAAAATATTTGAATCTTGGATGTTGACCAAATCGATGATCTCTATACCGTAGTAGATGTTTCACAAATTCATGCAAATGCACTCGCCTCATTCGTGGCTCTAACCAGTCACATCTACCATCAGGAAACAATGTTGGAAATGCCATATCAAGTAATCCCAATGTGACATACTCATTGATAGGAGATGTACCAATTGCTGGCCAATCGATCAATGCTGTTTGATTTGTATCAGGATTATTAATCTATGCATGTATTAATTCCATTTCTTTTTGAGCATTAGGTAGTTTAGAAGCCATTGAATTTGTGTGGTCAATTGTATTACCTTCATCTGTTTCCATGATTGGACCCACAAATATGATTTCATTTGCATCAGAATCAAATTCCATATGCACTGTCTTCAATCTGTTGAAAATATTTTCATCAAAATTGCTAGATAGATCATTGAGAGCATTCTCATTAACTATGACATCAGAATAATATTTATCATGCTCAATTTTGTATTTAAGTGCTTTGTACACACGATCCCTATTCACTGTAAAGTTATAATTTGTGCCACGTTGGTCCCTTCTTCGAACAATAATGATTGGCAAATGATCTATTGTATGTGGCAAAATGTTTGAAATATGTTCCACATTTTGTGGAAAACTTATTGTGTGTCCTTTGTATTTGTATTGACCACCTGTTGCATGTGTAACTTGTAATATTGGGTTGACACATGCAATCAACATTTCTTCTACTTGAGTCAAACTTGCAAGCTCTTCTGGTTGTGGCCCGGGATCCATATTGTTTGAAGCTGAAAATCTATTGTTTCCTCTCTCTTGTCTACATCTAGTGCATATAGGACCTTGTGAGCTACGATTTACTTTAATTCCCAGATAACACTCTTGACAAATATAACACATGTTTGGCATTCTAAAGCGATCTAATTGGTGTCGAAATTGCATTTGAAATCTTTGAAAATCAGCTCGAATCATTCCATTTGTATTTTGTCTATTTTGTGCATCACCTTCTGCACCCAAATTATTCTCAAATTGACTTCTAGGTCGAGGTGTCTCTGCAACTCGTTCTATTGACCTTGAGCTTTCATTCTGAAGATGACACTCAATATTTTGATTTGATGGTTGATTGTACTGCCCACTTGAATGTGAATCAACCTGTTGCCTTTGGTCTCTTTCAATATGAGAGAGTTGTTGAGATGTTCTTTGATGACTATTTGTAATAATATTAGCTTCCTCTCTATTTAGAAATTCCAACTCTTGTATTGTTACTTCTGCTCGTCTAGCATTTCTTTGTCTTCGAGCTTCACTTTGTCTTCTTCTTTCTTCTTCCCTTTGATCATCTGTCAAACGTTCCCGTTGTCGTCTCCTATATTCTCTTTGATATTCTCTCTGATACTCTCTTCTTTGTGCTCTTTGATATTGCCTCCTCTCCTCTTCCGATTCAAAATTCAATATTGGTTGATCCATAGCTACACAATAAATTATATTTCTAATTTATATAATGTGATAGGATCAGAGTAGAAATGAAGTTTAAAAAAACTGTGAAGAAAAGTAGAATTATTTGTAACAATTGAATATTGGAATTATCTATGTATAGAGAGAATGATTGAACTTGTTATGAGAGTGTATGGTGATAGATACATTATTAACAAATTTCATACACAATTGTTGTTAAATGCATATGGTGGTATGGAATATACAAATAAATTAAAAAAAAAGATGAGAATGTAATAAATTAGAATTTATTAAAAACCAAAATTTCTAAAAATAAAATAGATTATTGTTATAAATTAGAATTTACAATATATTTTAAAAATTATTTCACAAAAAAAAAATTATTGTAAAAAATAGCATACTAACCTGGAAGACAAATTCTCCTGAAAATGTGAAAGTGTTTGCTTGGTGAACAAAAATTTTAATGCCTACACAACATTAAATTAACAAATCTATATCAATATACATTTAATTAAGTGCACCCTATAGTTTTAGAGTTTCATATTAGAATAATGTTCTATCTTTTTATTTGAAATATAATATTCATCTTCAAATTTGAAAGAAAAAGATGTAACTAATAGTAAATTTAGAAAGTAAAATATGAAACAAAATGAAAAGTTTCTATTTTGAACAAATTCTATCTAAATTAACATTTCAAGAAAAAAAATCTATTTTTTCATGATTTCTAATTTTTTTTTAAAATTTAATATTCTAAATTTATTCTATGATATGCAACTTTCTAATTTGAAAAATATTATATTTCCTATAAATTACACCTGTGTAAAAGAAAATGTAAGAAGAATAAGTGCTTCTCATCCATAGCTGTAGTAACAAGTTATAAAGGAAAACAAAAAACTTTCAAACAATGGTCCATAATTTATTAAAAAACAGAGTTTCTAGATATTAGAGAGCATATATAATATGGATTCTACCTAAAAAGCATTGAAAATTAAATTCTGATTCTGCACTGTGCTGATAATGTTTTTAATTCACCTCCCTTAACAAATATTTTATTAAATTCAATTTTTTTCTTAGTTATATAGTGGATCTCTAATGGCCAACTATGACTGGAATTTAACAATTTAATAAATTATTCTGAGAAGCTCATCAGAATTGTTAAAATTTTCAAAATCTCATGGGCTGGTGACAATTATCAAATTTTAAATAAATTACTATCAAATGGCAGGACTCTGACAGAAAATCTGGAAAGAACAGAGAAATTTAAAATATTATCCAAAGACATGGGGGTTCCTGCAGTGGCCTTCTCCTTCTCGCTCAAGGACAACACTGAGCACGATGAATATGAAATATCAGATCATCTAAGAAAATATGGGTGGATTGTTCCAGCCTATACAATGGCTCCAGATGCTCAGTACATTACACTTCTGCGTGTTGTGGTGAGAGAGGACTTCAACCGAACGCTGGCAGAGCGCCTGGCTGCAGATGTTGACAGAGTATCGAAGGAATTGGAAGAGCTTCCTCCTAAGATAATTCATGCAGTTCAAGGCTTAGCCATTAGTGAAGAAGATAAAAAGGGGCAGCAGGCAAAAGAAGCTATCACAGAGTCGAATGGTGGTGATAGCCATAGTCACAGGCGAAGAAAGGGATGCCATGCCCGCCATCCTCAAAACTCTGGGGACAAAACAAAGGGCATCTGCTAAAACATTTGTTAGTCCTCTTATATGTTCTTATTTTCATGGGGTCCTTTGTGTTTGCTGAATAAATGTTTCCTATTACTGTAAACTAAATGCGTGTGTTTTCATTTCTTTGAAGTTTTGTAGGGGTGCAAAGTTTTTCAATGCATTTTTAAACATGTTAATATGTAGGAGTGCGCAATTTTACTGTTGGTCAGTAGCTATGAATCATGATTTTTTCATCCTATATTGAATCAGCTTCGCAGTTTTACTATTGGTTCGCGTTGGAGAAGAAGAAGAAGCAACAGTAGTTGGGAGGTTTGGCATAGTTAAGCTTGCAAAGGTCTCTAGTTTGAAACCCAGCAACACCAGTAGACTCTAGGAACAACAAAAGCCAAAGTTCACCGGTTCAAGACTCGACAAGACCAGAACCAAGGGCATGTGAGATTTGTACCCAAGCAGATTGAAAAACAAAGATAAACAAAGAATAATGATGTTTACGTTTCCAGCTCGAAATGGGAGAATCAAAAGCTTCTTCACAATATTGATGGGGCATTTGTGTTCGGATCAGAATGAAGCTTTTGTCACAGTGGGTGCGTGACTGAGGTAAGTGTTTTCATTGAGATAAATAAGTTTTTCTTTCTTTTTTTTATATTCAAATTATTCTAAGTACGTAATTCACATGATATGATTGGATTAGATTGGAATGAATGTGACTTGTTATCCTGCATGTTTTTAATGGAATTTAAAGAGAACCCATTAAAGTAGCTCAAAGCTCATCCCAAATAACATGGAATAAATTTTCACGGTCATTACACCACTTTCTCGAGCCACTTTTAAAATATGGGTCAACCATGTCATTTTCCCTGCATGATACAGATTACAGAGATGTGATTTTCAACCAAAAAAATTTCGTACAAAAATTTTAGTCATATTTTTATGAATACGTGTCAGTGTTTCTATTTAGAAGAGCATAATTCATCTTTGAGAAAGTGCTTTACTGTGCCACAAGTCTTTTAAAGCCAAAATAACCTTGATGAACTGTACAAATGGAAGAGCTTCTCAACAAAATCCAGAGAACTATAAAAAGCGCGGAAAGCTTCTTCTTTCTGAATAAAGCATTTTTTCCTCGTATGTTAATGTTTTCTTTTAGGATGCGTTATAGTGTTGTGAGAGTTTTCTAAATAAATCAGTTTACAAACAAAATAATAGCAGATTTGGATACAGAGATTTTAGTTTTGCATGCACTGAAAATTCCCTTCTAAGCTTCTACAATATAGAGCATTTGAGAGAGTGCATATCTCTAGAAAATGGAATTTTTAAATGGTCATCGAAACTTTTCAACTTTGCTAATAGTTATTGTGCTACTTGCCTCAGTTTTTGTGTTGATTGCACAATGGAGAACAAATTGTCTGTTCAAAGCACCTAGTAATGAACAAAGATAATATTAACATATGCGATTTCTTTTTTCATTTGTACAAGACAATACAATAACATGCAAAATACCTGTAATGAGTCAATTGAATCTGAAGTTGGCAGAGATATTAGATCATAACCGTATGTGCTTGCAATGCTAGTCCGTTAGAAACAAAACACATCAGAGATATACACAATAAACTGAATCACAATAAACTGAATATATGTTTACACAAGGCAGAGGTAATGAAATTGGCCTACAAATAAACTGCCTGCAACATTTGTTATTGTTTAAGATTTAAGAAACCCTAACAAACAATATACCGTGGACCATTTTTTGGTACAACTACTGAGGGCTTTTTTCGAAAACATATTCTGCCAACATAAAGAGATAAACAATTGAATGCAAGATGTTAACATTGACTAAATAACATCATGAATCAAATTGCCCATCAAAACCAAAGACAACTATAATATATTATGTAGCAATAATATCAAAGTTGAACTTACAGACAAACAAATATAAGCAGATATTACCTGAGCATATCTGTTGTAATCAATGAATTCCTATGTTTTATGAAGAAATCAAATCTGACGAAAATCTGTGTGTGGCATGCAAAAGTGGAAACCTATTGAATAAAAAAGAAAAGTTATTAACAGATCAACAGTTCAAATCCTCGATATGTTTGCCGTCATTTATGAGATAAGTGTGTTACACATGAACTACAATAAAGAATTCTACAACATTACTGTGCTTCATTTCCATTAAAGCGAATCAAATTTTAGGAGTTCTGTTAGGCCAGCGCGCCCATTAACCTCCCTGAACTCTCACGCCTTTAAGGCTATTCACTTATGAATTTATGAATGGAGATTTTTTAAGATTTCTAGGCAATATCTCATGTAAATATAATTTTTTGGCAGAGATTTGACAGAATTTAATGAAATATAAACCTTTAAATCGATTGGCTCCTCAACAGATTGTTGAAGATATTCCAAAATAAGAACGCCATGAATTCAAAACTCTTTTATGAAACAACTTACTTATAGATTTCAACCTAAATAATAAAAATATTCAAATGTGTGCCTATGATAAAAATAAGAATGCCATGATTTCAACATTGTTCTCTAAATCAAATTCCTAAAATTTCTCCATTGAAAATTTAGAAAAGATACAGAGAGAAATGCCAGTATTTCTTCCTTTGGCTTAAATATAAAATATTGACAGAGGAAAATGCAAACCTAAAGCTTGTCGAAAGCAAGAGAATACAACTGCATAGCTATCGCAGTGACCAAAAGGAACATGATCATGTTCAAATAGTTGAGGCTCTGAACTTCCAAAGGTAAACGAAGAAACGAATGGAGAAATGGTAAGAGATGTTCGCTATGTATGAATGGAGAAAAATGGTAGCCTATGCAATACTGACTATTTTAAGTCATCTTTGTCGTGCAAAATGTAACGCTCAATGGTGGAGTGAAATGCGCTACAAAATGTAACGCATGAGAGTGAGATGCAATGCCCTACAAAATTGGATTAAGTGTAATTTTCTGCTTGTACACCGTTACACAAATCCTCTGACATCACTGCCAGATATTGAAGCAGAGTTGGGTCACCCTAACCAAGAATAGTCGCACTGGCCAATAATATTCACCTTGGCCAAGAATACAATCCGCTACAGCTATATCGCCACTCCTTGAGATTTTTGACATCTGAATGCACGTCAATTTCTTATAAAAATGGTTTTGTGTTAACGGATAAGATCGATTCCATTGTAGATCGCCTCTCGGCGAAATTATTTTCTGTAATAAATCTATCTTTATTTTTTTATTTTTTAAGTAAAATAATTGTAATTTTAATATACATATATTGAATTAAAAATATTGGGCATGTGAAATAAAATAATATTAATTATTGTTTATAATATCAATAAATGTTGATAAAAAGAAAAAAATGGATGGTGGCGCTGCGTGTGATGGGAGTCGAGCGCGGGCTAGGGCATCGTAACCCTAGCTCGTAGGTGGGCCTTTTGGCTGGTGCGGCGGTGTGTGGGTGGAGGCTACGGTCGGGGGTGCTACTCTGGGAAGGGTTGGTGTCAGGGCTGCGGGGGAAGGTGGTGTGGTGGCTATGGGGGAGGGAGGTAGGTGTTGCGAGGGGCAGGGGCTCAGGGTCCCTGTGGATCTGTAGTTTGTGTGTGGGGTAGGGCTGGGGGAGGCCCAAGCTTCACGAGGGGGTGAGGGTGTGTGTTGCATTCAGGATTCGGAGCCTTTGGCCAGCTCCCTTCGGAGGGTGGGCTCTCCGAGCGATGAGATGCTTAGATCTGGTGATGAGGCCTCGAAGGCGCCTCATGATATGGAGCTTCGAGTTGCAGGGGGGTTGAAACCCCCATCCCATAATTTAAAGACCTATGATAATAACCTTTTTGCCTCAGAGTCCAGGATTGGAAACGTCGGGGGCTCGCGGATTTCAAAGATTAATGGCTGCCTGGAGAAGTGCAGCGAGAGACCTAGGGTGAGTATTCCTTCGGAGATGATAGTGGAAGATGTTGATTACTTTTCCAAACATTCGTTATACTGCAAGTTTTGGGGGATGAGGGTCTCTCTATAGTTTTTGGAAAATTGGGCTCAGAGAACTTGGGCTCCTGAAGGGGAGATGGAGATCATGTTATTGGTGAACAACTATTTCATGGTTACCTTCAATTGCATGGAGGATCGGAGTCGGGTTTTTGAAGGAGGGCCGTATTTTTACAACTAGGTGGGATTGTTTATCAAACCCTAGCATGGAGGGTTCAACCCTTCGGAGGAACTCCTGAATAGGGTCCCAATGTGGGTCCGCTTACCGCGACTTCCAGTGGAATGTTGTCGGGAGGATGTGCTTCGGATGCTCGCTTCAGTGCTTGGGAGGCCAGTTGGAGCATCCTCACAAACCCTAGGGAGAAGGGTAATGACCTTCACTCGCATCTGTGTTGAGATTGATCTTAGTATGCCTTTGCCAGATGTTATTGATATGTGTGCGGGTTCTTATTCCTGGGTTCAGCAACTAGATTATGAGACTTTACCTTTCCGATGTCACCTATGTCATGAGTATGGCCACTTGCAATGCAAGTGCCCTAGGTATAAACCGATGGTGCAACAATCTCAACAGCCGACCCGTAACATAGATGGGGTTGATAAAGGAAAAGCTGCCATGACTGGGGAAGCTGTGGGTACTGATGGTTTTGTCCCAATTAAGACAAAGAACAGGAATCGGGGACAAAAGAGGACCTTACAGGTGAGACAGGAGGAGGATACTTTCAATGGGTTTGAAGCCCTGGAGGACCTCACCCAGTAGGAGGTAAACCTTGGACTGACTCCCTTGGATCAGGGTGCTCCAGGGTTGGCAGATGATAGTGTATTTAGGGACTCAACCCAAGCTTTGCAAATTGTGGGGAGCCAACAAATGGAGATGGATCAGCCAGGTGTAGCCCAGTTGGGGTCCATACCTATGTTGTAGTGGAGTTGGTTGGGGGGGAGGTCTCTCCTTCTACTAAAAAAATGGAACCTGTTGGGGCCAAAAGTAACAAGATGGGTGCACACTTGGGTCTCCACCAGAAGGACATTAAGAAAGGATCATCGGAGAAGAGTTCTAAGGCTAGAAGAAAAAAAGACTCAGAGAAGATCAAATTGATGGGGGAGAATTTGGTTGAGTCAGGATCAGTAAAGACTCTAGATTCACACTTTTCCAATCCCCCTAAATGATTGTTTTATCATTGAATGTGAGGGGCTTGAATAGTGGCCCTAGACAAAAAGTTGTTCAGGAGTTGATAAGGAGCCATGCTCCTGATATCTCTTTTTTGTAGGAGACAAAACTTTTTGTGGAAAGTATGATGGATCTGGTGCTAAAGATTTGGGGGAGAAGCCGGTGTCAGTGTATTGGTCTTGTGGGCTCCTCGGGAGGGGTGGCCTATCTTTGGAACCCTCTAAGGATTCATCTGGACTAGTGGGTGGGCCTCCAGATCTTCATTATCTGGGGTTGTCTCTAGTCTTGAGACTGGGGAATATATTTTGGTTACTAACATTTATGCCCCCACTGATCTTCAGGGTAAGCAGAATTTATGGGCCCATATCTCAAGTATGCGGGGGATGGCCCCTTTGCATCCTTGGATTATGGCGGGCGTTTTCAATGCCATCCTTGAGTTGAGTGAGAAGAAGGGGGTGTTATGCAATTAGAACCTTCATCTCTTCTTTTTTGAGATAATATAGCTTCGTTGCATCTTGTTGACATTAAGCCTGGTAATGGTCTGTTCACCTGGAACAATAGAAGGATAGGGGAGTATTGGATTGCGGAAAGGTTGGATTGTTTTCTGGTTTCTAGTTTTTGGATTGGTGGGGAGTGGTCTACTAGCTCAGAGATTCTTGATTGGAGAGGTTCCAATCACTGGTCCACCAAATTGGTTTCTTCTTCTGCTCAGGTCGCTCACTCTCCTTCTTTCAAATTCCAACTTATGTGGCTTCAGGATCCTGATCTGCAGACTCTTGTTGCAGATTGGTGGAGACAAGGGAGGCCGGCCTTTGACACTGTTATGTATACTTTTGCCAAGCAATTGCAATTTGTTAAGTTTTAGCTTAAAAAGTGGAACCGTCAGGGTTTTGGAAATATTTTCCATGCTAAGAAAGTTGCTCAGATTGAGTTAAATGCAATCACTAGTGACATCAGAGAGCATGATTTTTTTGAAGCACTGCTTAGGGAGGAAGACAGGGCTGTCAAGGCTCTAGAGGAAAGGGAGCTTAGGGAGGAAATATTCTAGAAATAGAGAACTCACATTGATTGGTTGCAAGAGGGTGATAAGAACATGGCTTTCTTCTTCAACTCAGTGAAAGCTAGAAGACATGGAAATGCCATTCTAGTTCTGGTTAATGATAAAGGTGAGCAACTTTTATCACTTCAGGAGATTTCTAAGGAGTCGTTACTTTATTTCCAGACCCTCTTCAGGGAGGAGGCTCAGGGGGAACCGGTGGAGGAGAATCAAGTTCTTGACTGCATCTCCTCTCTAGTTACTAGGGAGATGAATGAGTAGCTTATGGGTCCCATTTCGTTGGAGGAACTTGAGAGGATTGTTTTTCACATGAGAAAGGGAAAGGCCCCTGGTTTGGATGGGTTCCCGGTTGAATTATTTCAAGAGTTCTGGGATATTATCAAATTGGACTTATGGGAAGTAGTTTAGGAGTCCCAGAGGAATAAGCAGATGCTTCAGGCGTTGAATGCAACCTTCATCACTCTCATCCCCAAGTGTGATGGGGTTGATCGGTTAGGCCAATTTCGACCCATCTCTCTCTGCAATGTGATTTACAAGATCATCTTTAAGCTGATAGCGGATAGGTTGAAAAAGTGTCTGGGGGATTTTATCTCTGAGGAGTAGAGTGGGTTTGTGGAAGGGCGCCAAATCTTGGACGGGGTGGTTATAGCTACGGAGACTATTCACTCTATGGCAAACTCCAAGGAAAAAGCTATGTTCATTAAGTTGGATATAGCTAAGGCTTACGATAGAGTTCATTGGTCCTTCCTTCAGAATATTTTCAGGGCGTTTGGCTTTGCTGACGAATGGATCCAATGGGTAATGAGTTGTGTGACATCTACATCTTTCTCAGTGCTAATCAATGGTGACCATACTGAGCTATTTGGTGCGTCTAGGGGTCTTCACCAAGGGGACCCCCTTATCGCCATACCTATTCATTCTTCTAGCTGAGGGCTTGGGGAGGTTGATTAAACATAATGTGGGTCGGGGATTTATTTAGGGATGAAGTTGGGGTAATGACTTGCAACCACAATATCACTTACAGTTTGTGGATGACACGACCCTGATGGGTCTTGCTCAGATCAGAGAGGTCACTAATTTGAGAAAGGTTTTGGATGTTTATCTTGCAGCTTCGGGCCAGATGCTTAATGAGGATAAATATTCTATCCTCCTTTTCAACACTTCGGGTCCTATGCAAAGGTGGATAGCTCTTATCCTCAATTTCCAAGTTGGCTCTTTGCCCTTGACTTATTTGGGTATTCCTATTTCTCCTGGTAACCCTCCTAAGGAATCTTGGCAGGGCATCTTGGATAAATTTCGCACAAAGGTTGATCACTGGACTAATAGATGGTTATCCTTTGCTGGGAGGGTTCAGCTGATTCAGTTGGTGGTTCAGGCCCTTCCGACTTTTTGATGTATGCTTCAAGTGGCTCCTAGGTGGTTCTTGAAGGGATTGGACTCTCTAGCTAGGCAATTCTTATGGGCAAGTAGTCTCTCCTCCTCCAAATGGATCCTTGACAATTGGGAGTTGGTGTGTAGCCCGAAACAGTCGAGGGGGCTTGGTCTAAGGCAGTCTATCTTATTTGGGGAGGCTCTGGCGGCTAAATTGTACTGGAGGTGGTGTGTGGAGCAGGATCGTGGCTAGGCTAGGATTTTGGCCTACAAATATATGCACAGGATCCTGATGGAGGAAATTCCAAGATATCCATTGGAGGGTAAAGGTTCAATGATTTGGAGTACTCTTAAGAAATGGGCCTCCCTTATTAAGGAAGGTTTCTTTTGGATTTGCAGGAGGAGGGAAGAGGTCTTATTCTGGAACAACTCTTGGGATGATTACCCCCCCCATCCTGGATTAGTTTCCCAACCTTGGGACTCTTTGCCAAAGGTTTTTGGAGGCGGAGTGGTCTAGGGTGAGTGACTTCAAGGTTATGTATAGGTGTGGGCAGCTGGAGATGGAGCAGTGGAAGACCCCTAATGAGTGGCCGGTTGCTAGGATGGGGGAAGAGTGTGTGGAGTTGTATGACATTCTAGCGAATAAACACTATAGTTCTCTCAAGGGTAGGGATGGACTTGCTTGGCTCCCAAATCCTAAGGGCATCTTTACTGTTGCCTGTGGATACCGAGTGTTGTTGAACCAAAGACTTGAGGGAAGAGAGGTGCCTTGGTGGAAACAGGTGTGGAATAGTCTTTCTTGGCCAAAGTGTAATTGCTTCACCTGGACTTTGGCCTTGAACAGATGCCTAACCTGGGACAATATCCACAAGTGAGGATTTTTGGGGCCTTCCATTTGTGCCTTGTGCGTTAATGGGGAGGAAGACTCCTCACACCTTCTTTTTAGATGCCCCTTCTCTATGCTTATATGGCACTATTGGTGGGGGGGGGGGGGGTGGAAGCATCCTTGTGTTCACGTGGATTCACTGGTGGAGTTTTGGAGCAGCTTGGGCAAAACTCCTTTCTTCTCCTCCTTCCTCCACACTGTCTAGTTCATTGGCCCATCTTCATTTTGTGGCAGGTCTGCCTCGAGAGGAACATGAGGATATTTCGTGAGGTCAGACTGATGGTTCAGTAGGTGTAGAATAGAATCATAGTTATGATCAGGGAGATGGTAGAAGCTAAATGTGAGGTGCATTTTCCTCTAAATAAAGATGAGGCAGATATTGCGAGAAGGTTGGGGCTGCAAGAATTGTCCCCTGCCTCAGCTTGTGTTAGGAGAGGTAGACGTTCTTTGAAGAAGGTTCAAAGGATTGGAAGATGGATTCCTCCTCAGGATGAGATTATCAAAATTAATACCGATGGCTCCTCTAGGGGTAACCCAGGCTCTGCTGGGATTGGTGGTGTGGGTAGGAATTGTATGGGGGAGGTGGTCCTCTTATTTTCAGTTCATAAAGGGTGGCATTTTAATAATTTTATGGAGGGCTTTTCTATTCTCTATGCCTTGGAGTGTGCCTGGGAGTTGGGTTGCAGAAAGGTTATCTATGAATCAGACTCACAAGTTTTGGTGAACTTGTTGACATAGCAGAAGGTGAGTGGGGTGCATTGGCAGTTGGCAGAGATTGTTTGCCAGATTATTCATATTAGCTCGGCTATGGAGCAAGTGTCTTTCATCCATATTCCTCGTGAGTGGAATAGAGAAGCAAATTGTTTAGCCAAGCGGGCCTTGAAACATGGTAGTGATTGGAAAGTTGAAGGGTGGGATCATCTTTCTCCGGATTATTGTCAAGACCTGTAGAAGATTCTGGCTGAGGACTGGGATGGGTATGAGATTGGTTGATCTTGGGTTGGGCTTGTGGTTCTTTTCTAGGGCATTGGGGACTTGGGTCTCTTTGTAATTCTTGTGTCTAATTTTCAATAAAGTTTTTACCCCTTTTTTCAAAAAAATCAATAAATGTTGACATTTTAAATAAAATATATTCATATACATATTTTTGCATTTTAGATACTAATATTTATTTGGTACTATAATATTTGATTCATTTGCTTATCTCTATATGGAACTAAACAAAATACCATTTTGATTTATGTACAATAAAAAATTTATTTTTAGATTGATAATAAATAGAATTGGAAGAATAAGATAAGTGTAAATATCTTTTTGTTATCTTTTCTTGATTTTATATTGTTTTATTTTATAAAGCATATTTTTAATTAAAAAGAAAAATAAGAAATATTATTTAACAAGATATCATTAGTATTTTTATTATTATTATTTGAATGTTAGAATTTTTTTTATTTTTTTTAATTAATTTTTTTGTTGGAAGAAATTTCTAGAGGAACACGTTCACAAATTTAAAGTTGGAAGAAATTTCTAAAAAGAAATGTATTCACAAATGTTAAAGGAAATTCTTAGAGAGAAACATATTGAAATTTAATGTTGAAAGAAATTTCTACAAAGAAATATACTGACAAATTTATGAAGCTGTGAAGTGATGTTTGGGAGAGCATCACTAGCTGTACATATGTAAATCTAATTGGAGTACATTTGTACTTTTTAGCCACTTGTATAAAATGGTAAATGTAAACATTAAATTTTTAAAAAAATAAAAAATATTTATTATTTGTGAGAATTGTTTTATATTAAAATGAAAAATATACCAGTAATTGTTTATTTTTTTTAATAATTTTTTTTTTTTTTTTTTTTTCAACTGCTAATTCATTGAACCGTGAACGTCTTCTTTTTCCTTTTTTTTTTGGTCGGGAAAGAACAGTGAATTTGTAACGCGTTGGGAAGAACTTGATTTTTAAATTTGAACAGTAACGATAAAGCTGTCGTTCTTCAGGCCATGTTTTCTCTTACATAGTGGGCTCCACCTCTAACATGTACACCACTCAAATTATTTTAATATTTAATTACGGCACGGTCAGTGTCGCTTCTTCGTTTCTTCCACGCGCTTTCCTGCGCAAACACAGGCTGTCTACGCAGGCACGGGCTTAAAGAGCACACACTAAGCATGTTAAGCACTCCTTGAATTTTCTGTTGAATGTCCAACTGATAATTTCAGTAGTAAATTTTGATTTATATTAAATATTAAGTGGTGTAAGTATTAAATTTTGCACTTACAATTGATTTCACATTTTTCATTTGTGTTTATCAAAGCACAAATAACTACAATGTCTCGCCAAAATCTACTTTTAATTGTGTTCTGATAGGTGTTGGTATCATATTTTAAACCCCATATTTTGGCACAAGGTGGCAGGATATTGGTAAGGGATGCAGAGTTAGACCTTACACATATTTACAAAACTTTCAAGACCTTTACATTAAATCCATTTTTTCAATATTTTGCAGTCATTTCAGTTGATGAGACCATACTTCTTTGAGACATCTTGTTGGTTTCATTTTGTGCAACTTGCTAAATTTTGTAAAACATATTTGATCATCATATATATTTGTGCACGTAATTATTTTGTATAATTTGAATGTAGATATATGTGAGAATAGGAGAAAGCTTGTTTATGTATAACCCCACATTATATATGATAAGTTTGGATCTAATATATAAATAATTATTATTATGAATGATTGTTTTGTCTTTGTGTGAATATAATGTGTTATCTTGAATAGTGATGTATTATAGTTCTATTTTGTGATTTGTACAATTCTCTAAGGAAGATAATGAGCACTTCTCATGCTTTGGGTGAGACTTGGATAGTAAAGCTAGTGTGTAGAAGCTACAATGAGGAGTTAATCATAAAATACATAAAATATTAAATGTTAAGTAGAATCATTGATATTTTGGTTTTATTGTCAAGACATCGGTTTGAGTTTTTATTGTTCATTGTAATGTCTTTCCAGATAATGCATAATGAAGTATATAATGGTTTTTGCAAAAAATTAGAAAAGTTTATTGAAGACACTTAGATATTATTAAGTGCCAAGAATTGAATTTGGTAGCTACTAATGTGAAGAATTTTTTTGCTAAATAACCAAAACATTTGTTGGAATGGTTATCAAGATGGACTTACCAATGAGAAAGTACTAACATGTGATTTATTACATGAACACTTAATCTAATTACTTAATTGAAGTGTTTGGTTTTAAAATGAATGTGTGTGGTTGAGGTATTTGTGAGAGGTGATAGGCAATAGCAATTTACAAGGCATGATATGTCAATAACATTGTGTGGACATCAGAGAAGTTCAAGAAGACATAACAAGCATAAATGAGGTGGTGCAAATGTGAGAGCTCACTCATAAAAAAATCACATGGATGTTTCATTTAGATGTGGAAGGTTTGAGCAATTGTATAAGAAAATCAATACAATGAATGTAACACTATGTATGTACCAAATGTTACCACTATTGAGATTGAATATATATGCTCAAATGTTGATGATCCAAGCTATCACTAGGATTTTTTAGTTGTAGATTCAAACAATATGAGAACATTGTTTACAATCATTATGAAATTGTATGAAATTTATAGTGTATACCTGACAGTAATAATCTAAAGAATATTGTCCTTGAAAATATCATATCTAATTTTAATTTTTTTTCTCAAATGAATTTGCGAGTGTAGAAGAAAGCTACTTGAGTACTAAAGATCATTGGTTCTAATATGTTATAAGATGTTATTATCATTTACAAGTGAGAAATATATTTGGTGAAGCCTTGTACAAGGAATGCAAATGCATCCAGACATTAGAAATCATGAGTGGTTGCTTAGCGTTGGTTAATAGACTTGTCCCTTTAGAAAAAATAGATAGACTAACTCATGTTTGCCCAAAAATGGAGACAAAAATGTTAAAAAATAGTTGGGTAAACTATGAATTAGTTCCCCTTTGATTTTTTTATTTTTTATTTTTGCTTTTTTTTGCAAAGGTAAAATTCCCTTCATAAGATTGAATGTTTTCATTTTATTATGAATATTAAAAATGGGTATACTTTTAAGTAGAAAGTGGGAAACGTAATTGACACTTGTGCATCACCATGCAACAAATGCAAACAAAGAAACCAAAATGAAATAGTACATCTAATCTATCAACTTTACGGTTCACAGACCACTTAAATTTCTAAGAAATAAACTATCATTGATACTAACATAAAGATTGAGATATTTATATAGAAATATAAAAAATTTGATGTCAAAACTTCATTGAATTTGTAAGATAGTAAAAGCTATTATGTGAATGCCAATATTCTCAAAGGAAAAGATATTCAAATTCTTAAGTTCACAAACTCAAAGAAGACTATGAACACATTTTTAATTTCAATGCAGACAGACGAGAGAAATCTTAGGAGCACAACAAAATTTTCTTTGATCTTCCAATTTGACCGATTATCTCTCTTACATCACAATACAATGGGGATAAAATTTTTGGACCTTTGATAGTTCGTTAACCATATATTTATATTGTCCAAGTATGTAACTACCCAACATTCTTGAAATTGCTTCTTTTTAAAGCATCATTTAAATAAAGTCTTTTAAATACATTGGGATCATAAAATATATAAACTTTGCAAATAGAAAAGAAAACACTACGAATGCTGTGGCGCTTGTGGTTGGTCCATGTTGGCATCGTCTTGCCGAGATACCACTCAAGCCTTGTAGTTTTTGAGCACCTCTAATACTGCTGAAATCCCTTGTTCATTGGGAATGAGGACATTATATTTTCTAAATCTCCATAGGCCCTATTAAATCAAATAACTTCATTCCTAGAAGCATAAGTCGTTGCATGATTCGCGTACCAGCCAATATGCTAAAATTTAGTTCATTGAAGGCCCTACTCAAGATTTTTCTCTCTCTTGAGTAAGGATTTCAAAGAGATGTCAGGTTGTGAAAACTCCGTTGACCTTTGAAAAACTTATAATTGAAACATGCTTGGTTTTCATTGAAAAGAGTGATGTCTTTAAAGTATTTTTTTTGGAACAATAAGACTTGTTGGCCTCCAAAAAGGGTTGTGAAAACCTCGTCAAATTTTGACAATGCTTTCAAAACTAAAAGAAAAGATCTACTAGGATTTAAAAATTTCAAGGGTGAAGATATAGGCGAAGGAAAAGCTTCGTTGAGCTCTGAGTGGGTTGTGAAAACCCCATCAAAGTATGTCAATGGTTTTGAAATCTATGCAAGGTTTGACTAAGCATGTGAATGAATAAATGTTTAGTTCTTACATGGAATTTTAGCAACAAAAGAACGTTACTTGCAATGTCAAGGCTTCTAAATATTTATTGGATCAATTTAAATGTAGAAAGTGAATTTTTTTAAAATGAGGTGGAAAACTTAGGCTACACTTAGAGGGTGAAGGATTTCAATAATAATGTTGAAAAGATTCGATTATTTGCAATCACCCTTATAGGAAGAGTTCAAGTTGAGTATTCTAACTTGAATAAAGATGGAACTTGAGACAAACCTAGCAAATATTAAGAAAAATATCATAGAATTTGAGTGTTTAGAAATGACTCATAATTTTTTTTTAAAGATGATGAGGAACTCTTAAGTGAGATTTTGTAGAAGTACAATCAATGGTATAAAGATTTGTGTTCAAAATTATCCTAAAAATTCATGATTTCATATAGGTAGAATAGTTCCTTAGAGGTTTAACTATATAGATTCAAGGAGAACTCATCCAACACACTCTTCCTACACAGAAGGAAGCACTAGATGCTACATTATTCCTGGAAATTCTTGGCCAACCATCATGAACGAATACTTGTTAGATGGAATAAGTGGATAACAAATAAGAACTACAATTGTAGTACACAAGTGAGGGTCATATTACAATCAATTGTTTGGTGGTGAGAGCTCAAGCAATAGGTGTTACAAAATTTTCTTAACTTTCACATATTCTTGAATCTAATATTTCTCATGACAAGTATTCTACACAATCTTGTACTCTATTATAGAAAATGCATAGCTTGTAAAATGTTGACTTTTATTTGTGACGTTTATTGTTCTGCTACTCATGACACCAACTCATGTAGGGTGGTACATTATTTAGGGGACTAGTGCAAAATTGATAATGACAACATCCACACAACTTGTACAATATCAAAGTAAAGAATATGAATCACAAATTTGAAATCAAGGATATAACCAAGGTTATACCATGCAAAATGAGGAATCTCAAAGTTAGGATAGGGTTAAAAAGGAATATTTCTACACTTAAAAGAAAAACTATCAAAGCCAGCATAACTTAAGAAGAACCTAAAATATAAGTTCACTATGGGGTTATGATAGTACCATAAAGGGCTTGATAATGGGTCATTTTGGAAGTAATATAATAAGTAGTAGTATACCAACAATTAGCTAGGGGTAGCCTCTTATCCCAATACATATTTTTCCTAGACATAAATCAACATAAATAAGTCTCAAGGCACTTATTGACAATTTCTATTTGACCATCTGTTTGAATATGATAAGTTGAACGAATCGAGGTCAAGGAATTTTCTTACAAATTAAGCAACTCTTTCCAAAATCTACTAACAAATGATCCATCATGATCGATACTAATAAAATTAAAAATCTCCATGGATTTTGAAGATTAAATCGAAGAAACGTTAAGAAACCATAGCAACATTGTAAGGTTGTACTAGTGTTGGCATAAAAATACACATATTTGGTCAAGTAATACATTACCACCAAGATGACCTTTTTAGCACTTAAGGGTGCAAACCTATAGTAAAATCAATAAAAAGTACCAATCCAAGCCTAATTGAGGATAGGAAGTAGCTACATCAATATTATAGATATGAGAGTTTCCCCTTTACTACTTAGACATGCACCATTTATTCAATTGCACCTAGTTTGATGCCAAACATATCATACTCCAAAGTTAAGAGTTTCTAAAAATATAATGGGACCAAAAGTAAAGTGGAACTCATGAAATTTTTTAGCGCGGTAAGGGAGACCTCTACCAATTTAGACCAATTAAAGGAGTTCTTTTAAAGAAATTGGTTTCTTAAACTCGCTTTAATATTTCTCGACTATAGAAAATGGTTAGCCCAAGCCAACAATATAGTTTTCCAAATTCTCAAACTCACTTTGATATTTCTAGACAAAATGTGTTTGACATAGTTTAGTAAGGGGACTAACAAAGTCATCACTTGAATTAGGACCAAAGCGAAATAAGGCTTCCTTGTCAAATTCAAACTAAGTGAGATATTGTAAAGTCTTGTTAAACCATTGAAACCATTAAAAGGTTTGTTTCTTCAAGGAAAAAATTACAACAGAGAGACTTTGATCCTAAGGAATTGATAACTGTAAAATATCGACCAACCTTGCTCAACAAACTAGTTAGATGCATACCAAATTTAAAAGAAACCCTAATTTAAGGGTAGAAGGAGGATCACCATAATCAAGGTACTTAAAACTTCCTATAGTAGTGGAAGTTTGGTATTTTTTACACTTGATAGTAGTTAGTTCATTTGGTGGTAGAGTTCTAGTAGTGAGCCTTTAGTAAAGTCTATATGAGCCTAAATATTAGAGCTAAAATAATCCTCACTTCATTATACGTTAATGGGAAATCTATCTTAGCCAAGAAGTAAAACTTTTATAAGGATATTTGAAAACCCTCATCACTGGGTTTCTAACCCAAAAAGAACAAATATTGTACATGCAAAGGGATTTTTTTAGTAAAATCGTGGGCAATAGATTAGTTCAACTATAGCTATAATTGGTTTCTAACCATAAAGATCTCTCTAATGATAGGTGAAAGCATATGATGGATATCTTAGATGCCTCTAAATTAATAAAACTAC
>NW_026729926.1:0-30553 GCF_030272615.1 Cryptomeria japonica | reverse complement strand
ACAATTTATTATTTACATAAATATGGAGTTGGATGTTTTACATGTGGTTGCATGTTGCTGCGTAATTGGATTCACGTGAGCTAAAAGGAGGCATGATTGCATTCGCAAGTTCACTTCAATAAGGTCAATAAATCTAAAGGCAAGATGGAAGAGATTAAAAAATCCCAACCTATAGGGTTGGATTGAGGGTAATGTTAGACTTGGCTCCCTTATAAGCTTATGAACATCAAGAAAGTGACCTACTAAATAACTAATAAATTTGTGATGTTAACTTGTTGCTTTCAATTTATGGTAGTATGTGTTTGTTAGTTTGATCATTTTTTACAACATAATTAATGACTTTTTACCTCAATTTATGAAGACTACTGCATGGTCTAACATATAATTATTATTATTTTTTTGAATTCAAATTTATCAAATTCTTGATGCAAGAATGTAAAATATCTTGTTAGCTCCTACTTGCAAATATAGTGGAGGGGTTCTATTTTAACTAGTGATTATTCAAGACCAATTATTATTTAATTTTCTTTAAAATTTGTTTTCTATTCCAAAGTTGAAAGGGTTAAGCTGAGGTTTTTAATGTAAGATATTGATCAAATTATTTTTTCCATTTCGTGATTAATGGGTTCCATTTTTTTGCTGTAGATTGTTAGAAACCTGTTTAGTGGTACGAGGCAAGAGAAGGCACAAGAACCTAGTCTGACATATCTGTTTTGAAATGTATGGCATTGCAGGAGCTGGTGCATGATATAGATACAAATAATCAATTGTTTGGACAGTTGGCGATCAGGTCAGCTGTGTGAATGCATATTCACTTATCGATTAAGACCTCGTTACCTCAACGAGAAGGCCATGTACTTCTATAGAGAAGTAGTGACTCATCTCACTTGTGGTTTGATAACTGGCCAAAGGCGACGTGTAACAGTGGCAATTATATGTTTAATGGTGTTATGTAGGAAAAGTGCAGAGGCCACGGACAAGATCCAGGTGAAGCTTCCTTCGAAAATCCCTAAAAAATTCAGTGCCATGACAATGCTGAAATTCAAAAACTAAAAATAAAATAACAATAATAATCTTTAGCTAGTTTGATTTATTTGTTTCCTTGCTGCTGTAGTGCTTGTTCCGCCAATAGGAACTACTATATGACGTGGTGTTTGTAGTGGTTTTGTATTTTCTCCAAATAAGGCAGGAAGCATGTTTTTGGTTTGTACAGTTGCAGGGGGATTGAACATGGAGACACCCCTGGCACCAACCTAGCAGTAAGCACACGTGATGATTTGATTTTGGTATTTTACAATACTTACTATTTTAAAATGTTTTCTTCTCAGCTCTCATCTTTTGAGCCCCAATTACTATTCAAGTTGAATTTCTATTCATTTGGGTAATTTTCGTGGTCCAAAACTTTGTGCCTCACAGGCATGAGAGAAACTAAAAGCCCATACCAATATCACTACAGAGTAGTAGTTATAACAAGAAAAAGGCCACAAGGTAAAACACAATTCCCATTTCTTATTTCATAGAGTAGAGTTGTTTATGATGTTTATATAACATAATTATGTTGTTATTACTGTTAAGTTTCAGGCAGGGAGTAGTGAATCGCCTCCTTTCGGTGCCCAGAAGCTTTCTGATGTCAACTCACTGTTGATGACCGTTATGGAGGCCTTCTAGACATCTGGCAGGTAATTTATTTTCATTCATATTAATGTTGCGGAAGTGTATTCAATCTGAATCACTATGAACTGCTTTTCTTGGTTCTTTTTTCAAAAAACGATTAGAGAAGACCAAGCCAAAAAGCTTGAAGAACATCCAGATTTTATGCCCGATGCTCTAGATCAAATTTACAAGAAGGTAAGCTAGATAAACTTTTAGTCCCATTGACCTGTTTGGTCATTTTGGGGAGAGCATCAATATAATTTGATGCAAGTTGGTATTGTGACCAGGCAATGGAAGAATGTGCTCGTAAGAGAATGGCTTTAGAAGTGAGTATTGCAGAGAGGGAAAAGAGGCTGAAAGAACTCTTAGGCAGTAATTGTTGATAAGTGATGCTGCTCTAGCATGCAGTTCTATGCAACTCCAGTTTGGACATGAAGCTATCTATTCATCACCATGCATAAGCTATTTTTAGTTAATAGTTTTTTTTGTTTATCCATGCAAATAAAGCATGTATTCCAGCATGCATGAATCCTTAGGACTATTTTTAGTTTTGCTTTTTGCATGAGTTTGTTTTTAGTAAATAAAGCATGTTGTGCATGCACTTATTGTATTCTTAATTTAGGGAGTAGTTTGTTTTTTTTTAGTTTGAGAGCCTTAGTAGCTTTCCATGCAAAGCTAGGAATATATTTAGAACTGCAGTTATTATTTATTCTTCTAGACTGCAAATTCTTTATATATACAGCCTCTATGTAATTTTTTAATTAAGCTTCAATAAAGATATTGGTGTTTTCTTCTTTTTGCTGTTATTGTTTGCTAATCAGTTGGTTCAGAGAGGATAGGTCAGGTTCAAAATTCTACAAGTGGTATCAGAGCAAGTAAAATTGTTTTGGGTTAAAGTTTTATTGTTAGAATTTCGCCAAAGTTAATCATGTCGAATTCTAACCATATGCCCATTCCAGAATTTGATGGGAATGATTATGATTATTGGTGCATTAAGATGCCGACCTTTTTGATTGGAAAAGATTTGTGGGAGATTATTGAATCAGGTTATGAAGAGCCAACTGACTGGAATGCCCTTACAGCCAATGAAAGAATAGCAAGAAAGGAAGCAAGGAAAAAGAATGCTCAAGCTTTGTTTCACATTCAGATAGCTCTTGATAAGAGCTTATTTCCAAGAATATCAGGAGCAACAACTGCCAAAGATGCCTGGAAGACTCTACAAGAAGCTTACTAGGGTATTGATCAAGTTAAAGTGGTCAAGCTTCAGACATTGAAGCGAGAGTCTGAGAATTTGAAGATGCAAGAAGCTGAAAGTATAAGTGATTATTGTGTCAGAGTCAAAGATGTAGTCAATAAAATGGCTACACTTGGAGAAATTGTAAGCAATGAAGTTTTGATTAAAAAGGTGTTGAGATCTTTGACACCCAGATGGAATCATGTAGCAATAATCATAGAAGAAAGCAAGGATTTGACAAAACTACAGTTTGATCAACTGGTTGGATCCCTGATGTCTCATGAAGAAAGATTGAAAGATTCTTTTGAAGGTGTAGAGAAAGCATTTTCCTCTAAATTGCTAATCACAAAAAATGAAGATGCAAGCAACAGTAGTGCCAAAATCAATCAAAGCCAAGGTAAAGGGCAAAGCCAAAATTCTTCAAGAGGCAGAGGAAGAGGTGGCTCAAGAGGAAGTGGTGGTTTCAGAGGAAGAGGTAGAGGCAGATTTGATAAGAGAAATGTTCAATGTTACCACTGTAATAGGTATGGCCACTTTGAAAGAGAATGCAGATTGAAAGAAGGTAAAAGTGCTAACTATGCTCAAGAAAGTAGTGACAATCCTCTTGATCACTTATTTTTATCTTATGCCAAGGGTGAAAATACTAGTAAAGATGTTTGGTACCTAGATTCTGGATGCTCTAACCATATGACAGGGAATGAGAAGTTGTTCTCAACAAAGGATGGAAGTTTCAAATCCCAGGTCATGTGTATGCAGTTGTTGCAAAAGAGAACAATGAAGAAGGAACAAATTACTATTTGTGTCGTTGTGTTGAGCCTAAAAGAAAATTGACAACCACAATCATTGATGGAGAGGGTATTGAGTACCCAATAGGGTCTGTTGTCATGACAGGAACATGCTTTCGGAGATACCCTATCAAGAATTCTGATGTTTGGTTGTTTTAGGACTTTGAAACACACAGACATATTCTTCATTTCTCTAACCTTGTTGTTGCAACAAATATTCATTTGATGAAGTATCGTGGTAGACCTCATAACAAGATTTTATGGAAAGTTCATGAATCTGACCACGAGGCAATACTTGACACAATACAAGTTAGAGCCGATTCTAAAGGCTCACTTGATTGATTCTACGGTTCAGAGTAGAATGATTTTGAGAATTTTGTATAAATCGTTGACGAATTGTTTTATATTCATTTTTTGTATATATAAATGCCCATGAGCTGATTTTTACATATGTACATGCCAAATTTTGTATATTAAAATGGCGATGAGCTGAATCGCACATATTGTAATGCCAAATTTTGTATAAAAGCCCATGAGATGATTTGTATATTAAAATGGCGATGAGCTGAATCGCATTTATTGTAATGCCAAATTTTGTATAAAATCCCATGAGATTATTTGTAAGACAATTTTTTGTATAATCAAATAGCCAAGAGCAGATTTGAATAATATGTGACAATGTTTTGTGACTATTTTGTGTGTCAATGTTTTGTGACTATGTTTTGAGTATATGTGATGTGTCCCTAGTCAATCATGAGCATTCTTGATTCTTGTATAATCATGGATAATTATTTGAGTCATTATCGGGTCATAGGGGTGATAGATTAAGACTCATACAATCTAAGAAAAAATTGTCATTGTTGTCAAAAAAATTGTCAAAAAAGTTGTCAAGCAACTTCTACATTGCGTCGATAGGGTATGACTCTCGACGTTCTGGTGCTTTGGGATGCACAACAGGGGCATGCCTAGCATAAAAATGCCCACCCGGACACGCTCGCGATGTCGGTTTGTGCACACGAGGAACAAAATCAATTCTATCCAATCTTGCAACTTTTCCTTGCAAGCAACTGACAGTTTTTTGAGCAGGCGAAAAAATGCTACTAATTGAAAATGGCTTCGATTCATCAAAAAATGAGATAGGCCATTGTAGAGGATCCTCACGCGACCCCACGGGATCAAACAGATCGACTGTATGAGAAGTGGATTGGAAGAAATAGTCCATCAAATTTTGACAATTTTTTGGACTCAGGGCACTTGAGAGATCTCACTGGTAGGGTATGACTCTCGACGTTCTAGTGCTTTGGGATGCATGATAGGGGCATGCCTAGCGTAAACATGCCCACCCAGACGCACTCGCGATGTCGGTTTGTGCACACGAGGAACAAAATCAATTCTAGCCAATCTTGCAACTTTTCCTTGCAAGCAACCGACGATTTTTTGAGCAGGCGAAAAAATGCTACTAATTGAAAATGGCTTCGAGTCATCAAAAAATGAGATAGGCCATTGTAGAGGATCCTCACGCGACCCCACGGGATCAAACATATCGACTGTATGAGAAGTGGATTGGAAGAAACAGTCCATCAAATTTTGACAATTTTTTGGACTCAGGGCACTTGAGAGATCTCACCGGTAGGGTATGACTCTCGATGTTCTGGTGCTTTGGGATGCATGATAGGGGCATGCCTAGCGTAAACATGCCCACCCAGATGTGCTCGCGACGTCGGTTTGTGCACATGAGGAACAAAATCAATTCTAGCCAATCTTGCAACTTTTCCTTGCAAGCAACTAACGATTTTTTGAGCAGGCGAAAAAATGCTACTAATTGAAAATGGCTTCGAGTCATCGAAAAATGAGATAGGCCATTGTAGAGGATCCTCACGTGACCCCACGGGATCAAACAGATCGACCGTATGAGATGTGGATTGGAAGAAATAGTCCGTCAAATTTTGACAATTTTTTGGACTCAGGGCACTTGAGAGATCTCACCAGTAGGGTATGAATCTCGATGTTCTGGTGCTTTGGGATGCATGACAGGGGTATGCCTAGCGTAAACATGCCCACCCAGATGCGCTCGCGATGTCGGTTTGTGCACACGAGGAACAAAATCAATTCTAGCCAATCTTGCAACTTTTCCTTGCAAGCAACTGACGGTTTTTTGAGTAGGCGAAAAAATGCTACTAATTGAAAATGGCTTTGAGTCATCAAAAACTGAGATAGGCCATTGTAGATGAGCCTCACGCGACCCCACGGGATCAAACAGATCAACCGTATGAGTCGTGGATTGGAAGAAACAATCTATCAAATTTTGACAATTTTTTGGACTCAAGGCACTTGAGAGATCTCACCGGTAGGGTATGACTATCGACGTTCTGGTGCTTTGGGATGCACAACAGGGGCATGCCTAGTGCAAAAATGCCCACCTGGACGTGCTCGCGATGTCGGTTTGTGCACATGAGGAACATAATCAATTCTAGCCAATCTTGCAACTTTTCCTTGCAAGCAACTGACGGTTTTTTGAGCAAGCGAAAAAATGCTACTAATTGAAAATGGCTTCGAGTCGTCGAAAACCGAGATAGGCCATTGTAGATGAGCCTCACGCAACCCATGGGAGCAAACAGATCGACCGTATGTGTCATGGATTGGAAGAAACAGTCCGTCAAATTTTGATAATTTTTTGGACTCAGGGCACTTGAGAGATCTCATCGGTAGGGTATGACTCTCAATGTTCTGGTGCTTTGGGATGCATGAAAGGGGCATGCCTAGTGTAAACATGCCCACCTGGATGCGCTCGCGACATCGGTTTGTGCACACGAGGAATAAAATTTGACAATTGCGAGCGTGAGGGTGCTCTCGCACCAAACACATTGTTGTTTAAATTCATATTGTCGATTTTTGTTGTTTATATTCATATTGTTAATTACATATGTAAATATTCATTTAAATTTATAAAAGGGCAGCCACCAAATACAACAAATACACAATAATGAACTGAATACAAGGAGTTTTGTACAATTAATTCAACATTTTAGAAATTTTATCAAATCATATTCCATGATTGCAATGCTTTATATCATATATTTTTGTTGTTTATATTCATATTGTTGATTACATATACAAATATTCATTTAAATTTATAAAAGGACAACCACAAAATACAACGAATACAAAATAATGAACTCATTACACATTTATTGGATTGAATATCGATATTTATATATATAAAAAAGGCATGTCTACCAAGTCAATACAAGTATTACAAAAGTGTGGCATATGCCATGTCCAAATCGATATACAATAAAAATGTAGAATATATCTACATGTATTGGTCATTATATGACCAAAACTAACACTATATGATCCTAAACTTCTAGTGGATCATCAAAATCAAGCCTCTTCGACGCAGTACGCGGCTTTGTAGATGGCTGCAAAACCACAATTAAAAAGCCAAGTTAGAATTCTTTTGTAGAAAATAGTTCACAATTGACATCATAACTATGCATTTAACTTTAATTCCTTTGCAATTGAAATGTAGATTACCTCATCGGCTGATCCAAGAGCTAATGTCTTCGCTCTCCTCTCCTTGTCACTCTTAGGAGTTTTCTTGAAGACATACATAAATGGATCCACGTTATGGCTGTACCGCGAAGGAGTCTATTGTAGATTAAATGTACAATTAATACAATGTACTAACATAAATATATCAAAAACACTTAAAAGCTATAATATAGAGAACAATGACATACCTGTGCCTTAGATGCTTCTCCAATGGACTTAGGATGGCTCACCATCGATGTAGAAATGGTCGCTATTACCTATACAAAAAATGTACAAAGATTAAATACAATTAATATAATGATAAGTATTGAAGGTTGAAAACAATTAATTTTACATATCAAACAAAAGTGTACCGGATCCTGATATGCTTCTCCAGTACAAGGAGGAGGGTTCTCCATTGACGAAATAGGTATGGATATTTGCTGTATGAAAAAAATATAAGATTATAATATATCACAAGTTCACATGTACGCGTGCATATAATCATGAAATCAAGAAAATAAAGTAGAGATGCATACCTCCGCCATCTCTTGATTCACGGGAAAATCAGGTGCATTCAACATATCCACAAAGCTCAATGGCCGCTGTACATGTAAAATAGACAAAAAACACTAATCAATCTACAAACCCCAACTAATACTTGATTTCAAAATTTTCAAACAATTGTACAACTAAAAATGTGTTCAATTACCTTCTTCACACATTTTGGCGTCTTTGAGATATTCTTTTTCTTCGGACGAGCCCTAGACGAGGAGGGGGTGCCCTAAAAACAGAAAATTAACATGAGATATTAGTACAGATAATAAATTAAACATAATTTTAAAAATCTAAAATGAAATGACTTGCATATTCCATCAAAACAATACATAAAAAGAGTTGTACAAAATATGATACCGCATAGCCTTGTAGGCCAAAATCGATCGCCGACAGCGTGATGTCATCAATCTGGGACATTTCATCCCTTGTCAACACCTACAAACTAGAAATTGGACCAAGCATTAAAGATAGTTAGTATATCTTGTATTTTTTTGAATTCAAACTGTACTATTCTATTTTAACATGTTACAAAATTTATACCTCAGGCGTCAAAGTTGCAACTGTGGTAACTGGGGGAGGTGTATGGGATACCGCTGCTGCATCCTGAAATGCATATTATTTGTCTCAATTTAAATCAATGTATAAATGAAAATTCATTTATGTAGTTACAAAATTAAAGTGACAGATAAATAAAATGTTATGAATTCAAATCAACACACCTGTGTCTGTGGCTCATGGGCAAACACCATGTCCATCAACTCATCTGTTAGCACGACATCCTCAACCATGTGAGCCTGACATCTACAACTGCAAATCGTGCATAGATGATATGAGTATCCATCTGCACCAGCTGCATCATCTATCCCCGAGCAGTTGACACACATATGCTCGATGGGCTCTTTGTCACCCTCTAACAGCTCATCATCCAATACAATAGGGTGTGCTAATGATGTCCCATGCTGGATGATGGCACCAGTCAATGTTGTGGCCGCCTGAAGAGTCTGTAGCTCCATTGACTCTTTCAGCTCTAATGGGACAGCCTGATGTACCTTGGGTTTGGGTGCTAGGGGGCGGCGACTTTTCGCAACTAATTGCCTACGGGCTCTAGGTCTATCTTGGGCAGAGCCACCACCTCTACCATGAAACTCTCTCATGTCAAAATAATTTGGGCACACATTGAGCACAAACTCACAATATATTTTTCTCAAAAAATATAATGGCACCTCATAATTATTACAAGGTGGATCATTAAAGACCATCCACCACCTTTGCCAAAAAAGATTCTTCATCTGCACATTGGTACACCAATGTATGGGAAACCTCTTTGCATTAGGAGGTAATGACTGACTAGTTTTGGGGTCAACAAAAAGGGCACATATTTGTTGTTTAGAAATATTTTTGTTTTTAACTCCATTGTATGATAGCCCATTGGCATAGAATTGACGACACCTATCCCTAAAGCTTCCCCATTTGGTAATTTCAGTGGAAACAGCTATGTCACCACTAGCTAATGTTTCTAGGCTAGTGGCGAGGGATTGATGATGGTCAAGTTCAGAAGTTTTCAATTTTACAATCAGTCTATTGATTTTGGATGTATTTTGCCCTAACTGATTAATTAATTCTTCCTATGTTTCGGCTGTGCGGTCAAAAGGAGGAATTGGGGGTTATTCTTGTGTGTTTTCAGGAGGTGCATTTGGTTGTTCTTGTGGGTTTTCAAGAGGTGCATTTGGTTGTTCTTGTTCTGGATTAGAAGAATCTGGTTTTTGAAACAAGAAATGAAAAAATCTAATCAAAATTAATGAAATTAAATTCAAAATGTAAAACAAATTGCATAAACTAGAAAGAAAGACAAAAAAAAAAAAAAAAACTAACCTTGATCCATAGCCTGAGGACAAATTTCGCACCCCGTTTGTGGTTTAGCTTTAAAAATGGGAAAAAAAGAAAGTAAAAAATGCTCTTTTCGGGTAAATGAGGACCCAGTTTTTTTAAAAACTTTTTTCATCAGGCACCGCGTACGTGGTTTTACTAGGATTATTAGCATGTACGCGCTCATTTTCCTATAAGCAGCACGTACGTGCTAATTTTCCTAGGCGTAGCGCGTACGCGCTTAGTTTCCTAAGCTTAGTGCGTATGCGCTACCTTTTCTAGGTTCGGGAAGAACAAACCTAAGCACGTATGCGGGAATTTGAAATTTTAAAACCACATACACGCTGCCTATTTTTCCAAGTTTATTTTCGGTGGTGTCCACTTTTTTGACCACCATCTTTGTGCACACGCCCTATTATATAATATATAATATAATATAATATTGTATTATATAATACATATTATATAATATATAATATTATATTATATTATATATTATATAATACATATAATATAATACGTATTATATAATATATTATTATATTATAATATAATATAATATAATATAATATAATAATGTATTATATAATATATTATTATATTATAATATAATATTATATAATATAATAGATTATTATATTATATAATATATTATTACATTATATATATTATATTAATATAATAATATATTATATATTATATATTATATAATATGTAATATGTAATATATTTTTTAAATTAAAATTACAAATAAAAATCGGATATCCGATTTCCATAGGTAAATTACCAGGCCAAGGTGTACTGACACCCAGGCCAAGCAAAAAGTCAACACGGATTTTCACATTTTTAGGCGAGTGAAGAAGGCTATTTTTTTCACATCGCCACTTTTTAGCCCCCCTTGATCCTGCACTAACCCAAGCAATAGAGATAGGCAAACCAATTTCAAAGGAGATCAAAAGCTTTGAGGCAATCCGACATAAGTTATTGTGCATCCATCAAGAACAAGAGGTATTTACAAAAGCTTATTTTGAACCCTAAAATTCTCAAAATGGCATCTTCTTCTTCTTTTGATACTCCATTTGTAGTAGAAGTTTCCAAGAGATAAAGGCCACAATTTAAGAAGCACCCATTTAAGTCTGTAGAAGATTATCCAAAAGTTGCCTTCTCATCCGTGCCCTATGGTGTTTTGCATGTGGATGATGTAAGAGCTTATATTCACTACAATATTGAAGAAACTGGTAATGAGGCAATCCTTGCACTATATAACAAGCCAAAGATAAGGATGGGAACCCAAAACCGAAATATGCTCAATTGCAGAAGAAGGGTTTCATGTAGTTCTTGCATTTCCCCATGTTCGATGAGGATAAATGGGCGAGGTACATCCTAAGCCATGTACATGATTAATTTATCTGGTTAGACAAGCCATACAAAATCACGAAGCAAGCCATCCATGTAGTCACCTGTCTGCATCAAACCGGTGGGAAGCCAAATTTGATAAAGGCATCAAACGCTACTGTGACAAAGGTAACCGGTGCACAATTTGATAGTAGGTCCATGACTATTGATGATATCCAAGAGCATGATGTGAGATTTGCATCCATGATCATTGGCTATAAGGTCTACCAATCTAGCAAACTTAATTCTATCTTTGGTACAACAATTTATGCAGCCTATCAAATGGTAAAAGAAGATGCATAGTATGATCTTTGTTCAATCCTTCTTGAAGAGATTCTCAGTAATCTGAAGGAGATTAAATCAGATAAGAAGAATGTATTAAAATTTGGTTCTTTGATCATTTGTCTTGCACTATATTTCATGAATGAGATTCTCGAAATAGGGAGAGTTCAATGGGCTTTTGTCTAACCAGTGTCCACTCAAATCAAGCAAGGCATATAGAGATTGGGAAATAGGGAGACTCAGACTGCTGCCCTATGGAGCTTTTTCAAAATCTCCCAAGGAAAAATGAAGGATAGGAAAAGGATTCCTAAGAAAGTGGTGGAGAAATATGAAAAGACTATCTGCTTCATGATCGACAAAGACCAATGTCACATGGAAGTTGTGGAGCCCAGGATAGTTTGGATTTCACCAATGGGATGAGGTTGATGTATCGACACTTGAGGTCTATGCTCAAAACCTCTTGACTAAACCGGTGGATCCCAAAGAACCTAGGTTTGGCACCTTCAAGGAGAAATATATGGAGTTGCACAAGAAGTTCACCGAGCCTGCAAGAAAGATAAAAGTGTCTAAAATGGCTGAAGAAGTGGCTGTGCCGTTGGGATTCACCAAAGAGGTAGTTAAGCAAGAAAGGGAGAAGCATTCTTAGCTGGAAGCTAAGGATGAATCCAAGAAGCCTAAGGCTAAACCGGTTCCCTCCAAAGAAAAACTGAAGGAGACCAAGTCTATCTCTACTTCGATAATACCATCAACAGGATAGAGCTCGTCCAGAAAGGGAGTTTTGAAGAAAAAGGAGAAGCCCAAACAAATATATGTTGTTGTATCTCTAGTGGCATCTGAGACTAAATCAGATGAAGAAGTAGGACAGGCAAAAAAGAAAGGAAAATTTGAAGGGTAGTGAGGAAACCACAATCCGGTGGTGTAGACCAGAGCAAGAAGGCTAAGTTAGAACCTACAACTTGATGATGATCTTGAAACTAGTAATTTGCAAGGTAAATATACATTTGTTCCTCCAATGACAATAGATGAATTGATTGACGAGATAATTGTTGATGGAAATTTGAAGAACATTGGAGCATACTATGAAAATCTAGTTGAGGGAGATCAAAGAAAACTTGAGGAAGCTGTTATTTTGTACTTACACAACTTTAGTAAAACTTTGATTGAATTGGAGAGTAGCATCCCTAAGAATCTGTATAATATTATTATCATCTAGAAGTAAACATGGATCATCTCCATGAATGATGTAGTCAACTTTTTTTTATGTCAAATTTGAACCTATTTGTAAACCCTAAACAAATCCAACTGCTAAACTCTAGATCTACAAGCTAATTCAACACACCATCAATAAGGATCTACAAATGCATGCAAATACCATTGAAATAAGAAAAGCTATACCTTCACATGTAAGAGAGGTTTGTCTCCATTTTTCTCCTATCCTCCATGATCTTGTATTTGGTGACTTGGGTGCTCTTAGATTTGTGTTGGACTTTCACAAGATCTTACAGAAGAATGGATGTGGTTGTGATGATGTATTATTGGAGTGATTTTGGCAGAGTTTGAGTATGCTCAAGATATGTTCTATGAAAAATGTGAGGAGGAAGCCTTTTTTATAGATATCATCCTAAAACTGGAGGGTTTGTATTAAGAAGTTAAAAGATGAATGGCTAGGATCTCATAGATGAAAGAGAATCAATAGGATTGAGGTTAGATAAAGATGGAGGGGGGAGATTAAGAAGTGTGTTGACTTTGGAGGAAACACAAAGTTAATGGAAATATGGTTGGTACTTGTCACATGTCTACAAGTTTATATTTTGATCAATGTGAACAAGTTGGAGGGCTAGGATTAATAATAAAAAAGGTAATAAATTAATTAATTAAATAAAAGAATTTATCTAATTAATAGAGGAAAGGGCTAGATAAATAAAATAAATAAAATATTTAAATTTAATTTAGGATGGAGGTGGGATCTAAATAAAATTAGGAAGAAAAAGTTTAGTGAATCGATTAAATAAATAAAAAATATTTATTTAATTAATAGAAGACACTCAGATAAAACAATTAAATAAATAATAAATATTTATTTGATCAAAGGATAATTTTAGGTGTCTACAAACGTTATACTCGTTGAAGAATTTGTTCATAAACTCTTAATTTATTGCATAAGGAACATCTGCAATAAGCTCCAATGATGCAACTATGCCAAGGTAGTCGACCTTTAAGGAACGTGATTATTCACCAATGAATCAACCCTTATAAAAAATAACACTAGGATAATGAATGAATAAAATGCAATCAAAATTGATCCCTAATGATGTTCAAAGCAGGACGAGATTAAGCTCAATTGATTGCCAAATTTTACTTAAATGTGCTACTTATACATTGGTCATTGCATGAACGACAACCTTGTGAAAAATGAAATAGAGGGAAAAGTGAAAGGAATAAACTCTGTCAATGGGTTGTTAGTCTATTGGTCAACTTGAATTGTTAGCCTAAGGCATGTACTTTCATATCACGTAGCTAAATGATTCTGTGGGTTTGATATAAAACCCTCCAATAACAAAATATATATTTTTTCACTTACACATTAATGACTATTTTTTTTAACTAGCCATAACAAAGAAATAGTTATGGCTAATTAAAAACATGCATGATGTCTTTTAAAAAAACCTAAGGATGTTAGATACATAATTACTTAGATAATGACTTAGAAGTTAATTCTACTCTATTCTACTTTTTGACCCGTGCACGCATAAAAAATCCCACCAAATCCCACCGTGTTGTTGTAACTACGTAGATGTCAAAACAATAGCTATAAGCATTTAAGTTGCATAAAAAGAAAACAATTATTTTTTGTCAAAATCTGATATACCATTTAAGAGCTTAGTGTACGTGAAACTTTTAGCTATAACAACTACCTGTACTTTTTTTGTAAGCATTTACAATTACATATGAAAAAACCAAAAACATTTGTCAAAATCCCATATAGATTTAGAAACTTAAAAAAAATAAGAGTGGATTGACAATTGTGATAGAGGAAAAAAATTTGATAAAAATGGTCCCGCTTGTGATGGAGAAAGAAAAAAAAAAATAATAAAATTGATCCCGCTTGCCGTGACTCTCACTCAATCTTAATCGGTAGTCATTGAACATGACAAAATGAAATGTGTTAAAATATCTTTTTAAAAGAAATTGCCGGCCAAGCCAAAAGATAAATAAGTTGCCGGCCACTAAATCAATACACAACTTCATTCAACATAATAAGAAGTTAGCACAGAAAACTTCAACGTGACAAGAACTTGACATGACTGGGCAAACAAAAAAATTAACGAAAGTAGCATCAAAACCTTGGATTCCTTCGCATTTTCTGCGAAGCTCTTTTGTTGGACTGTTATTTTTTTCTATCCTAATTATTTTTTAAGGTTTGCTCAATTTAAAAACAAAATTAGGGCCGCTTCACTTCGAAATTTACAATTTCGAAGCGGACATTCCTTCCAATCAAACAGTTTCATATACGTACACCTCGACGTGCTTCAGAAGTGGACATGCCTTCCAATTAACCAGTTTCATATACGTACACCTTGACGTCCTTCAGAAGACGACATGCCTTCCAATCAAACAATAACTTAACGTGCTTCAGAAACGATCATGCCTTCCAATCTTGACTTAAATAGTGGTTTATCTCTTCTATCATGTTATATGAGTTTGGGTTCTGTACCTATTCTCTCTGCCATTCTTTTCAGTTGCCTCTCTTAACATGGAAGAGTTCAAGATGGAAGAATACATCCCTCCCTCAATCAAAATTCTTTTCCAAGGTGATAAGGAATATCATGTGTTTCTGAGTTTCAAGGGAGAAGATGTCAGAAAGAATCTGGTTGATCATCTACACGAAGCTCTCACTGCCGCCGGACTGCATGTCTTTTTAGACACCCACAAATTGGAAAAGGGAGATAAGATTTGGTCGAGCTTGGAAAGGGCAATAAGGAGCAGTGCCATACACATTCCTATATTTTCTAGAGGCTATGCAGACTCTGCATGGTGTCTCAGGGAGGCCGCAACAATGGTGAACACCCAAGGCTTGATCATTCCTCTGTTTTATGATGTAGAACCAACTCACGTTAGGTATCCTGTGAAGGACTCCAGTCAGTACCAGCAAGCATTTCTAAAACATTATGACCATCCAGATCGGTACCAAAGAGGAGAGATTGAGAGATGGAAGGTTGCCCTTCACCAGATCTGTTCTCACTCAGGTTGGTCCATGGATATAACTGGAGGGTAAGTAAACAAGCTGACTTGACTTTTATTTTTATTTTTGCATAATAGTGAGCAAAGCAAGTTATAATATAAATTTAACTGGCCAATGACATGATATTAATCTGGCTGGAGACACTCTAGTAAAAAGGAGACACCCATGATTAACCGAATACATTATAGTAAAAATATCTGATAGAATAAGCTATTTAAGCTTTAAATAGTTAAAATTGATCTATGCTCAATTCATAATCAATAGGGGTTACGCAAATATATAATATATGGATGTACATATAAACCATATTTTTAGTGGATTGGGAAATAAATGTATGCCCCTTGCTTTGAGATCTTATATTTATTTAGAAATCTTTACCTTTTGCAAATACATTGAGAAATTATATAGTTGTTTGTACATCCTTTAAAGCTATATGCACATTCTAGATTTTCAAGTTACATTTGAAGTATGAAATTATAAAGGGTTTTATAATTAGGGACATAAATATGACCTCACCTTTGTATGTTTTAATGTACTAATATATTTGTTTAGAGTTCTATGGTTTCAAAGATTGAGAAGTCATCCTAAATGATATTTAATTACAGCCCCTTTAGTTTATACTTATTATCCTACAAAGTTTCTAGGAATACACCCCTTAGCATAAGTAGAGTCAAAACATTACAATAGTTTTATGTTCTTGTTAGTTAGCCAAAGAATATTGAGGAATTCCTTCCCATTCAGAGGGTAATGAAGCTATGGCCCTCTCTCAATCAATAGAAAATCTAAAAATAAGATTACCAATTCTGAAATATGTATGTGATTGGACATTCAACTAAAATAGAAAATTGATCAAACCATAGAGACATCAAATTTACATGGAGAAACCCTTTCGAGAAAAACCTCCACACTTGAAAGAGACTAAATTATTAATCTTCACAACGAGACATACAACAAAATACTTCACTACTCTTCACTAGTCGAAAAATACTATATAACCTATAAGAATCCACATAACACTACCATTTCATGGCTTCAATATATAGCAAAGTAAGATCTAGGGTAAACCACTTGCAAAACCCAATGCCTAGGATAATTGACAACTTATAAACATGTTAATAAAATAAAATATTTCGCATTGCCTTGACATGAATTCCTAACCCATAGCCACTCAATTCTTAGATGCTTTGTAACTCCTTGATTACTCTTCGAATTACCCAATGGACAACCTTTCACCTAGCAAACTTGTGTTAGCATATAATTTATTTATTATTAAATTGTTATAAAATAGCTATGGGTTGGTTATTCTTTTTACAGTTTAGCCAATATATATGCTTTTACTAATCATGGAATGAATCAATCAAGCATAATATTCCACAAATGGTATCAAAGTTTTGTGGATTGGGATAAGATTATGATATGTGATGAGACATCCTCTATATATTTATCCCTTGTGTGTTATCCTTCACTGTTGCATCTAATTTTTGGTCTTACAAAGCTGTGGGAAAATTATAAAGCCTCAAATTTCTCATGAGTAGGATCCTAGTGTTTTTATCAAATTGATGAAAGTTTTAGATGATCAAACCCATGGTGTAGCAAACATGTAATGCATCATATGAAACATTTCCAACAACACCTATAACTCTCTTGTGGAGGAAAAAAATGGATGAGTTTTGTTTCTTTCTTTTCTCAACTTGATAATCATTGAGATGAGTTATGAAATTTTGAATTTTTTATTGTGTTGTTTTTGGATTACATCGTGTCAGATTTTTTGGCATTGACATTTAAAAACATACTCCATGATCCATCATAAGAATGTAATTTTTTAATGGTTGGATCTGTGATATCTCCATGTGATGCAGTATAGGAGATCAAGAAAAGAACATTGATAAGATTCAATCTAGTAAAATTAGAACATAACTCTTTGATCTAGATCACCATTTATGTGTATTAGATGTTAAGAATGGGTTGAATTTCGGTCAATGATGAAACACCATGATTTAAAGGTATATGCGCTAAATAAACTATTGGGTGCTAAGTTGGGTGCCATATTTTATTTGGATTAGTTGTTGATGGGAATTGATTGTTAATGTTGCTTTCACATGGTGGACATTAAATTAGATAGTGGTTTGTGGATTGAAGATTCAACATTGGTATAAGGCACATGTAAAGGAAACTGACATGGCAATTTCTAAACATATGGATCTTACAAAGGATGATATGAGTAAGTTTTAGGGAAAAATTCACAAAATAGGAAAGGACATAGATATATTTCATAAATTTACTAAAAGTGGTACCAATACAAAAGGATATAACAAGAAAATATAGAATCATATGCAACACAAAAATATGTTTAATAAATTTTGGCAATAACATAATATGGCAATCAAATAGAATCTATCAATTGGTGAACACGTGATCATATTAAACAAAGGCTATACATGATGCCCCAATGTTTTCTCCAATGGTGAAGTAACACAAGCTATAACCTATTAAAAAAAATCATGCAAGCATAAAAACATGTCATTTAACATATAAACATGTTAGTACTAACATATAAAGACATTGTAGATAAACATATCCACTAATATATGATTGCGAGGGTATGTTAGATATGCAAGGGATAAGGTGACCTAATGTTAAAGGTATAGTAACATGAACAATCTATATAGGTGGAAAATAGAAATAGATAATGAGATAAAGAGTCTAGATAGAGAGAATATAATGTCATAGCAACACAATACTACTATGACATGTAATTGAGATCCATTTAAAGTGTGCACCAATACCAAAGGATATAACAAGAAAATACAGAATCATATGCAACACAAAAATATGTTCAATAAATTTTGGCAATAACATAATGTGGCAATCAAATAAAATCTATCAATTGGTGAACACATGATCATATTAAACAAATGCTATACATGATGCCCCAATGTTTTCTCCAATGGTGAAGTAACACAAGCTATAACCTATTAAAAAAAATCATGCAAGCATAAAAACATGTCATTTAACATATAAACATGTTAGTACTAACATATAAAGACATTGTAGATAAACATATCCACTAATATATGATTGTGAGGGTATGTTAGATATGCAAGGGATAAGGTGACCTAATGTTAAAGGTATAGTAACATGAACAATCTATATAGGTGGAAAATAGAAATAGATAATGAGATAAAGAGTCTAGATAGAGAGAATATAATGTCATAGCAACACAATACTACTGTGACATGTAATTGAGATCCATTTAAAGTGTACACCAACTAATTGAAATATTTATACTACTTGTAAGTCTTCAATAGTAATAAAGGACAATTTTAAATAATCTAAACTAATAATTAGTATATCTTTCTAAAAATCTATTTAGAATAAATTTAACTTCATTCGTTCTAAAAGAAAATAACTTGATTTAATTCTAGACAAGTTGAGTTTATTCAAAATAGAGAAACCAATCTTATTATTTTGGATAAAATGAACTTAAATTATTCATGTCGATATTGAAACTATGCGAAATTAAATTAACTTAGTCCAAATAAACTAGAATAGTTTGGAATAAATGGGACTAATCATATTATTTCAATTATACTAAAATTATATTACTTATGTAGATATAGAAAATCTATGATATTTAATTAAGTAAAAAAAAACTGTGAAATTACAATAACTTGATCTAAATAAATTAGATCAATGTTATAATTTCAAATAATAATTAAATCACATGTGTAGCTATAGAAAATATATGAAATTAAATTAACAAATTTGAATGTGAAATTATGTAAATTTATTTAAAATAAACTACATTCAAATAAGTGAATTAATTTTAAGAAGTATTTGATATAAAATGAACTAATTCAAAATATATTGTTTCCATTCATTTTGTTTAAGTATGATAAAGAGGGCTTTGCCAAGGTCCACACCCATAATCTAATTCATATAATAAGGTAGGTTCTACCTGGGCAATACTTGGGTGGATTCCAAAGATTAAAAATGATGTTTAAGATGTAAAGAATTATATCACTTAAATGTTATTTTTTTTTTCCATTTTAATCAAACAAGTGTCTTAAAATCTACAAATTAGTTGTGTTCTAACTCTATCTCAAATTTACTTTTGTAGATTTTATAAATAATTCTTATGATGCATGAAATTGATTCAAGAGATTAAAAAATGATTGTTAAGATGCATGAAACAAATTCACCATTATGTTAGAATTTTAAGGTCTAATTAGATAAGTATTTCAAAATCTATAGGCTATTTATATTTTACTTTGGTTCAAATCTAAATTTTTAGACTTGATCTTCTTATTTGAATTTTAGCTCATATTCATGTGAAGGAGTGAAAATTTTACTTGATTTTTTTATTTTGACACCTCAATTCAATAACAATTAGTGATGTTGTAAAAACCTTTGAAGAATGTATTTTATTGTGAGTTCGTTACAGCCCTGGATGTACCAATTCAACAAATTTCGAGAACAATGGTTGAATATAATGCTTTGATAATGCTACTAGGATATTCTCGTAAAATCTGTTTAATGATTCATAGGCCATTCTTGTAAATTTAAATAAATAAATAAATGTATTTAAAAATAATAACATAACACACATATCAATAGAAACATAAATCAGATCTATTCATAATAGTTAGTAAAAATTATTGTAAAAGGGGTTAGCAAGATCTAAATTTCACTTTTAAATTTTAAAAGTTTAAGGATCAAATATATGAAATGAATGAAAGATTTGGGTGAATTTTATCTAAACCAAAATGATAAATAATAGGTTTTTAAATTAGAAAAAATCTCTAAACATGAATAATAATAGCATGAAACAAATTCATGTAAGAATATAATGTATCATTTAGAAATGTATTATCACATTAAAAATATTTAAAACCAAAGAAGACAAATATAAAAATGCTTAAACTATTACTACTATTTACCTTAGATAATATATATGTTTTAATAAATTTATTATGACTAATATAAATGTATTAACCCAAATAATTATTAAATGTTACTTTTATGTTGGAGGCATATTACACTCACATAATGGATGCAAACATGTCTGTCAATAAAAAATAATAGAAGTATTTAATTTGATGTGTTTGTGACACTTAAATGCATGAAAAATAGAATCAATTTTTTTTTTTTTCTCCTCACAACTACCAAGTTTAATTTATCAATCACTTATGTCCATCTCCATCATCCATTTAGTTAACTTTGAAATTATCTCAATCTAATATTATAATAGTAAAAATTAAAATATAATAATATAATAATATCTTAATAGTATTTTAATATTAATTACAATATAAGAATATAATAGTTTTTAAATTGAAATAATGTACAAATATATGTCTCTAGTTTTTAACATTAATTTGTATATATAGGATAATATATTATTGTAGAGGACGAGATTTGTCACCTTCAAGGTGATGAACCTCAAGGGACAAACCTACCTTCTCTCCACCTCACTTATATTAGCGCTAAAGGTGAGCTAGGGGATGAAAATGTAAAACTAGGCTAACAAAGTACAAATGAGACTCCCAAACGACTCTATCAAGTCTTTGTCTTCAAGATGAGTGTGCAGAACTAAGACACAAGTGTGGCGTGTTGTCATCTAGTAAGGACAAAGTACAAAGGCCATACGAGAGTGACAAATGCGATTACACTATTAAGTAAATGATATAAATGATAAACTAAGCTTAAGAATACAAAATGCGTGACACTAAAATGAAGTGAGAGAAGGATAGGAAAAGCTCACAACCGGTAGATGATTGAAGCCTCCAACAAGACGAGTTCTCCCCTTTGATCACAAACCTGCACACAAGCATGAAGAGAAAATGTTGGGGGTTGTGTTTAGAGGCCTGTCTCAGTTAGACCTCCGTTTTGGTGTTTCCACCTCCACAGACAATTCAGATGATAGCAACGATGGGAAATAAAAATAATAGAGATAGGAAAATGAACGATTAATACAATGGATAAATTAAAATGAGAGATTATAGATATGCAAATGAATTAAGAGAAGGTAGTAAATTCCCCTCCAACACTTGTGAAGGCGACACCATAGGTTCTCCAAGAAACTGCAACAATAGTGGTCTTCAAATGTTGGAAAACATGTGTATGATAAGGATAATGGACACCAAGTTACTTCCCAAGAATAATTGAGAATCCTTCCCAACTACAAGAATGCATGAGATATAGCCTCAAAAACGAATCCCAACATAGGTGGTCGTGAACAGAGGCGTTACAAACTCTTTTGGGCACAGGCGTAATGCTCAAACCGCTACTTGCGGGCTGACAGATTTGTGGGACACAAGTGCAACACATGGAGGTCTCTGCGGCATGCTAGAGTCCCATGCTTAATTGGTTTGGTTGCTAGAAGCCAAGTTGCAGCTGACAAAGCAATCCATGTGAACAAAAAGACAAATATGACAATGCATGATCTCCATTAACTTGAAGCAAAGATACTTATATGATGCGAAATTACGCGAAATATAATTTACAACATTACAATTACAATTATCTTGAATATATATGTGATAATATTTTGTTATTTTCCAACTTTTCTCTTCGAATGTGTTTTCAACCTTTGCTACCTTTGTCTGTGGTGCCATAACAGTCTCTCTTTTGCATTTTCTATTGACCTACATTGCTCATTTGGGAACATTAATTTACATTTTTTTCGTTGTTATTTAATCTGCGTGCAGTTTTGAAGCACAGCTAGTAAAGAGGGTGGTGAATGACGTGATTAAGACATTGGACAGAGTGTCGTTAGAAGTTGCCAAGCACCCTGTGGGAATGGAAAGGATCGCTGAGGATCTCATCCAGAAATTTATACTCAATTCAGAAGGAGGTTTGGTTAAATCTGGAATATTGGGTATTGGTGGTATTAGTAAGACCACACTTGCTAAGGCCATGTTCAACCAGGTTTACGCTCATTTTGATGCTGCTTCCTTTGTCTTTAATGTCCGCACCACTGTTGCAGACTCCGTGTGCCTGACAAAGTTGCAGAAACAAATCCTTAAAGATTTAACCAATTATGATGGAAAAGTGCATAGTGTTGAGAAAGGCATATCTTTGTTCAGAGATCGTTTGGGTGGAAAACGTGTGCTTCTGATTTTAGATGACATGGATGGTAGGGAGCAATCAGAGGCTTTGGTTGGGGATTGGTTGGCACCTGGTAGCAGAGTTGTTATTACTTCTAGAGACAAGCACATTCTCCATGTTGCCGGGGTCTCACCTGAATGCATTCACGAAATGAGTGGATTGCAGACAAATGAAGGTCTTCAGCTATTTAGTCGGCACTCTTTTCTTCGAGCATCTCCAAGTCCAACTTACGAAGCTTTCTCCAAAAGAATAGTGGAGGCTTGTAAAGGGCATCCTCTATCACTGGAAGTCATTGGATCCTTGTTGTATGATAAGAAGAATGATCCAGATTGCTGGACAGAAGCCTTCCACAACGTTGCACTCCACCCAAAGATTTATGAAATACTCAAAATCAGTTACAGTGGTCTTAGTGAAGAAGAAAAAGAAATATTTCTAGACATCGCTTGCTTCTTCATCGGAGAACACAAAAGGTATCCTATTGTTTTCTGGAAATCTATGTACAGGTCGGTAAAGACAGCCATATCTAATCTTTCTCTGAAGTTACTTGTAAGGATTGACGACAAAGGTGTGTTTCATATGCATGACCATTTGCGAGATATGGGGCGAAGCATTGCTGAAAAAGAAAGAGAGGGTACCCGACTATGGGAGGCAGTTCATCTAAGCAGGGGAGAATCCAATAACAACAATATCTCTCGCCTTCGACTCAGTGGAGATAATTCACAAAGGCTTGAAACATTGTACAGACCTGGTCTACGATTTCTTCACTTGAAGAATCTGCCCCTTGACGGAATCACGCCAGCCATGCTTCCTCCAAATTTGATGTGGTTACGGTTGCAAAATTGTGAGAAGCCATTTCAGTCCAGTCTTGTGCGTAACGTTTGGTTCTTTGCGATACAGGGGGCATTTCACTTCAGTCTTGTGGATAACATTTGGGATCTGAGGATAATGCAAGTAGACGGTGATATTCCCAGTTTCCAATATTTACTTTTTAATATTCTTGGCAACTTGTTACAGTTACAGCATTTAGAGTTGAGAAACTGCAGAAATTTAAATAAGGTCCCTTGTACCATCGGCAACCTGTCACAGCTGCAGCGTTTGGATTTATCATGGTGTACAGAATTAAATAAGCTCCCTCATACCATTGGCAACCTGTCACAGCTGCAGCATTTAGATTTAGGAGGACTTAAATTAAATAAGCTCCCTCAGACTATTGGCAAACTCTCACAGTTGCAGTATTTAGACTTGAGTTGGTGTCAAAAATTAAGTGATCTTCCTCATAGTATTGGCAACCTATCACAACTGCAGTATTTAGATTTGAGTGCCTGTGAATGTTTAAATAGCCTCCCTGACACCATTGGCAGTTTATCACAGTTGCAGTATTTAAATTTAAATTGCTGTAAGAAATTAAATAACCTCCCTCGTACCATTGGCAATCTGTCAAAGCTGCAATGTTTAGATTTAGGGTGTACCAAATTAAATAAGCTCCCTAATACCATTGGTAACCTGTTACATCTGCAGCATTTATATTTAAGATGGTGTACAAAACTAAATAAGCTCCCTTGTACCATTGACAAACTTTCTCAGCTGCGGTGTTTAGAGCTGAAAGGATGTCAAAACTTAAATGATCTCCCTTATACTATTGGCAACGTACCACAACTGCAACATTTAGACTTGAGTAATTGTCAATATTTATATTTTCTCCCTAAAACTATAGGCAAACTATCACAGCTGCAGTATTTAGACTTAAGTTGGTGTACAAATCTAAGTAATCATCTAAGTAATCTCCCTGAGACTATTGGCAATTTATTACAGCTGCGTCATTTATATTTATATCATACAAAATTGAACATCCCCCGTGATATCATTGACAGTCTACCACACCTCCAAATATTTCAGTAGGGAATAGAAGCACAAGAAGCTGCCTGATACCACTGTGAAGAAAAGCACTGTCATGGTGAAGATAATATAATTAACTGCCTGATACCATTGTGAAGAAATGCCCACAGTCAATTAGACGAGTCTTATTCTTGGTGGCAGTGGTGGGAAGAGAGATTGAAGGTGAGGTGCGTGACCTATCCTTTAGTAGTGTCATGTTACTTCTTTAGAGTAGGAGAATTAATACATAGTTTTTCCTTTTGGAATTTCACGCATTTATTTCTATCGAAGGGAATACGTGAGAGTAATGTATCTTTTTTCAATTGCATTCAGTTTTTTTAATTTAAACATAAACTTTATAGATGTTCTGAATGGTCAGTTTTAAATCACATACATTAAGCAATGAATTAAATCTAAAGGATGTTAGTCAATTTTGAGTGTTTAACACTTTTAAGTTTAGAAGTGTATTCTTAGTGTGACATACATTAAGCAACACATTAAGCCTAGAAAATATCATTCTTAGTTTGACAACATACATTAAGCAGCATATTAAGCCCGGAAAATATTAATCAACTCTGAGTATTTAACACTTTTGTACCTAGAAGTATAAGAAGCTATGTGATTGTAATCCACTAGTAAAAGTAGCTTTTGACACTACTCACCCAATTGCCTCTTGATTGTTTTGTTCATCAAACTCGTATCCATTTTTATCAAATAAATTTCTATTTAATATCTAAGTGACCATTGCGATGTAAATCTACCTTTAAGATATTAAATCATTTTGTGGATTCTTTGCTTTTGTGGCATGCAAGAAATAACATGTGCTATGCTTGGTTTGAGCTAATTTGTTTGTTTTAGTGAATAAAAAATTTATTTTATTAAAGTTTATGTTTAAGATTCTTTTGTTAGAGCACCTTTTAACTACCCTTGAATTAGGGACAATAAGCTCATTGTTAAAACATAACATAATATGAAAAATAAAAAATGTGATGATAATCTACTTTAGTCATAATATATAAAATTTCATTTAAGTAGTTTGTATATGATGTTTCTTGATATATGATCCCAAAAAAGGCTTGCAAATGAGTCTAAGCCTTACTAATGTTAATAAAGGCATCAAAATTAATCAATGTATAATTGAGTTTTCTTGTCAAATGTTCTAGTTGCAAATGCCCTTGTAGATATGTGTTTAAAATGTCAAACAATGTAACCCATCAAGTTTGTGTATAATGGTGGACATTGTGGAGTTTTGCACCATCTACCCATATTAAAATCCCACAAGACAAGGGCTTCCCTACAATGGCCATAGGGCACTTGGAGATAGGAGTCACATTTATGGTAATGCATGGGCCACCCTATATTTTGCCATGGGGTATATTGAGATAAGATCAACTATAACTATATTAAGTAACTACTTAGCCCGCCCACATTTACTCTCTAAGCTACCCCCCACTAGCTCAAGATGATCTACACTTTCTCAAGAATTTACCCCAAATTTTTAGCTCCTTGGGTATAGAATAAACAATTGAGTTGTTGAAAAATATAAATAATGGTCATATGTATGAAAGCCACTTCAAATGTTGTTCTTGGTGTGAGAGATCTTAAGCACAACTAGAGTTTATAGGGGCTTGTCTTATCTCTAAGAACCATCCCTACAAGATTATTGCCTCCAAGTGTTGTCTAAATCATTGGGCTACTAATTCACTTTGATACCAAAAAATGTCAAAGAATATACAATGATTTTTTTTTTTTTGACAATGTACCTCAAATAGATACGTTCTCATGGTCTATAATGATTGTAGTAAATGTGAAATTGGGTTTGTTGAATAGGTATTAGAAATTTTGAGAAAATCCAAGGGGTGAGTGCAAATCTAGAATGTGATGATAAAATCTCTTTAGTGGGATGCTATGCATGTGAGGACAATTTATTATTTACATAAATATGGAGTTGGATGTTTTACATGTGGTTGCATGTTGCTGCGTAATTGGATTCACGTGAGCTAAAAGGAGGCATGATTGCATTCGCAAGTTCACTTCAATAAGGTCAATAAATCTAAAGGCAAGATGGAAGAGATTAAAAAATCCCAACCTATAGGGTTGGATTGAGGGTAATGTTAGACTTGGCTCCCTTATAAGCTTATGAACATCAAGAAAGTGACCTACTAAATAACTAATAAATTTGTGATGTTAACTTGTTGCTTTCAATTTATGGTAGTATGTGTTTGTTAGTTTGATCATTTTTTACAACATAATTAATGACTTTTTACCTCAATTTATGAAGACTACTGCATGGTCTAACATATAATTATTATTATTTTTTTGAATTCAAATTTATCAAATTCTTGATGCAAGAATGTAAAATATCTTGTTAGCTCCTACTTGCAAATATAGTGGAGGGGTTCTATTTTAACTAGTGATTATTCAAGACCAATTATTATTTAATTTTCTTTAAAATTTGTTTTCTATTCCAAAGTTGAAAGGGTTAAGCTGAGGTTTTTAATGTAAGATATTGATCAAATTATTTTTTCCATTTCGTGATTAATGGGTTCCATTTTTTTGCTGTAGATTGTTAGAAACCTGTTTAGTGGTACGAGGCAAGAGAAGGCACAAGAACCTAGTCTGACATATCTGTTTTGAAATGTATGGCATTGCAGGAGCTGGTGCATGATATAGATACAAATAATCAATTGTTTGGACAGTTGGCGATCAGGTCAGCTGTGTGAATGCATATTCACTTATCGATTAAGACCTCGTTACCTCAACGAGAAGGCCATGTACTTCTATAGAGAAGTAGTGACTCATCTCACTTGTGGTTTGATAACTGGCCAAAGGCGACGTGTAACAGTGGCAATTATATGTTTAATGGTGTTATGTAGGAAAAGTGCAGAGGCCACGGACAAGATCCAGGTGAAGCTTCCTTCGAAAATCCCTAAAAAATTCAGTGCCATGACAATGCTGAAATTCAAAAACTAAAAATAAAATAACAATAATAATCTTTAGCTAGTTTGATTTATTTGTTTCCTTGCTGCTGTAGTGCTTGTTCCGCCAATAGGAACTACTATATGACGTGGTGTTTGTAGTGGTTTTGTATTTTCTCCAAATAAGGCAGGAAGCATGTTTTTGGTTTGTACAGTTGCAGGGGGATTGAACATGGAGACACCCCTGGCACCAACCTAGCAGTAAGCACACGTGATGATTTGATTTTGGTATTTTACAATACTTACTATTTTAAAATGTTTTCTTCTCAGCTCTCATCTTTTGAGCCCCAATTACTATTCAAGTTGAATTTCTATTCATTTGGGTAATTTTCGTGGTCCAAAACTTTGTGCCTCACAGGCATGAGAGAAACTAAAAGCCCATACCAATATCACTACAGAGTAGTAGTTATAACAAGAAAAAGGCCACAAGGTAAAACACAATTCCCATTTCTTATTTCATAGAGTAGAGTTGTTTATGATGTTTATATAACATAATTATGTTGTTATTACTGTTAAGTTTCAGGCAGGGAGTAGTGAATCGCCTCCTTTCGGTGCCCAGAAGCTTTCTGATGTCAACTCACTGTTGATGACCGTTATGGAGGCCTTCTAGACATCTGGCAGGTAATTTATTTTCATTCATATTAATGTTGCGGAAGTGTATTCAATCTGAATCACTATGAACTGCTTTTCTTGGTTCTTTTTTCAAAAAACGATTAGAGAAGACCAAGCCAAAAAGCTTGAAGAACCTCCAGATTTTATGCCCGATGCTCTAGATCAAATTTACAAGAAGGTAAGCTAGATAAACTTTTAGTCCCATTGACCTGTTTGGTCATTTTGGGGAGAGCATCAATATAATTTGATGCAAGTTGGTATTGTGACCAGGCAATGGAAGAATGTGCTCGTAAGAGAATGGCTTTAGAAGTGAGTATTGCAGAGAGGGAAAAGAGGCTGAAAGAACTCTTAGGCAGTAATTGTTGATAAGTGATGCTGCTCTAGCATGCAGTTCTATGCAACTCCAGTTTGGACATGAAGCTATCTATTCATCACCATGCATAAGCTATTTTTAGTTAATAGTTTTTTTTGTTTATCCATGCAAATAAAGCATGTATTCCAGCATGCATGAATCCTTAGGACTATTTTTAGTTTTGCTTTTTGCATGAGTTTGTTTTTAGTAAATAAAGCATGTTGTGCATGCACTTATTGTATTCTTAATTTAGGGAGTAGTTTGTTTTTTTTTAGTTTGAGAGCCTTAGTAGCTTTCCATGCAAAGCTAGGAATATATTTAGAACTGCAGTTATTATTTATTCTTCTAGACTGCAAATTCTTTATATATACAGCCTCTATGTAATTTTTTAATTAAGCTTCAATAAAGATATTGGTGTTTTCTTCTTTTTGCTGTTATTGTTTGCTAATCAGTTGGTTCAGAGAGGATAGGTCAGGTTCAAAATTCTACAAGTGGTATCAGAGCAAGTAAAATTGTTTTGGGTTAAAGTTTTATTGTTAGAATTTCGCCAAAGTTAATCATGTCGAATTCTAACCATATGCCCATTCCAGAATTTGATGGGAATGATTATGATTATTGGTGCATTAAGATGCCGACCTTTTTGATTGGAAAAGATTTGTGGGAGATTATTGAATCAGGTTATGAAGAGCCAACTGACTGGAATGCCCTTACAGCCAATGAAAGAATAGCAAGAAAGGAAGCAAGGAAAAAGAATGCTCAAGCTTTGTTTCACATTCAGATAGCTCTTGATAAGAGCTTATTTCCAAGAATATCAGGAGCAACAACTGCCAAAGATGCCTGGAAGACTCTACAAGAAGCTTACTAGGGTATTGATCAAGTTAAAGTGGTCAAGCTTCAGACATTGAAGCGAGAGTCTGAGAATTTGAAGATGCAAGAAGCTGAAAGTATAAGTGATTATTGTGTCAGAGTCAAAGATGTAGTCAATAAAATGGCTACACTTGGAGAAATTGTAAGCAATGAAGTTTTGATTAAAAAGGTGTTGAGATCTTTGACACCCAGATGGAATCATGTAGCAATAATCATAGAAGAAAGCAAGGATTTGACAAAACTACAGTTTGATCAACTGGTTGGATCCCTGATGTCTCATGAAGAAAGATTGAAAGATTCTTTTGAAGGTGTAGAGAAAGCATTTTCCTCTAAATTGCTAATCACAAAAAATGAAGATGCAAGCAACAGTAGTGCCAAAATCAATCAAAGCCAAGGTAAAGGGCAAAGCCAAAATTCTTCAAGAGGCAGAGGAAGAGGTGGCTCAAGAGGAAGTGGTGGTTTCAGAGGAAGAGGTAGAGGCAGATTTGATAAGAGAAATGTTCAATGTTACCACTGTAATAGGTATGGCCACTTTGAAAGAGAATGCAGATTGAAAGAAGGTAAAAGTGCTAACTATGCTCAAGAAAGTAGTGACAATCCTCTTGATCACTTATTTTTATCTTATGCCAAGGGTGAAAATACTAGTAAAGATGTTTGGTACCTAGATTCTGGATGCTCTAACCATATGACAGGGAATGAGAAGTTGTTCTCAACAAAGGATGGAAGTTTCAAATCCCAGGTCATGTGTATGCAGTTGTTGCAAAAGAGAACAATGAAGAAGGAACAAATTACTATTTGTGTCGTTGTGTTGAGCCTAAAAGAAAATTGACAACCACAATCATTGATGGAGAGGGTATTGAGTACCCAATAGGGTCTGTTGTCATGACAGGAACATGCTTTCGGAGATACCCTATCAAGAATTCTGATGTTTGGTTGTTTTAGGACTTTGAAACACACAGACATATTCTTCATTTCTCTAACCTTGTTGTTGCAACAAATATTCATTTGATGAAGTATCGTGGTAGACCTCATAACAAGATTTTATGGAAAGTTCATGAATCTGACCACGAGGCAATACTTGACACAATACAAGTTAGAGCCGATTCTAAAGGCTCACTTGATTGATTCTACGGTTCAGAGTAGAATGATTTTGAGAATTTTGTATAAATCGTTGACGAATTGTTTTATATTCATTTTTTGTATATATAA
>NW_026729925.1:0-30578 GCF_030272615.1 Cryptomeria japonica | reverse complement strand
TTTGGACAATCAAACCCCTGAAACAGAAACAGAAACATTTGAAATAGCTAAAAACCATATCAACATGGAATACCAAAGCAAAATACAAGTAACAAACCAATAAATCAGAGCAATCAAACAAGTTCAAAATCACAATCCAACTATGTTAAAACCTCACAAGGATTTAAATACATCTCAAAAGAAAGGTGGTTCTTTTATGCACCTCTTAAAGAGATCCCTAAACGATTTGGCTAAAGAAGATCAAAATCGTACACCTATGTCTAGCAATGGCTCATCCCCCCATAAGCAAACTGACGCTCCAAAGGCATCTATTCCTACACCTCTTGAAAGCTTGCAAGAATCTTCCATAGCATCATCACCAAAGAATACATCAAAAGATGAAATTCACCAAGGGATATCCATAATTGCCATCAAACCTATTTCAAAGGATCCTATTCAAAGCCCATCTCCTTCATATCCAAGCATTGATTCCTTGTAACATCCCCATAGCGCTTCCTTGCAAATTTAAGTCCTCATTCATAGAATGCTTGTTAAATGTGTCTTGATAGATGGAGGAGCTAGCTTAAACATTTGCTCATTGAGTCTTGTCCATGCTCTAGGTTATGCAGAAGATGCAATTGATTCCCAGAAAAAGATAAAAATCAAAGCACATAATGAAGAAGATCATTCATCTAAAGGAATGGTGATATTACACATCAGTGTGGGACCTTTGCAGAAAGATACACCATGCAAAGTTCTAGACATGGAATTACCATACAACATACTCTTGGGGAGACCATGGATTCAGGACATACAAGCTATTACATCAACATGTCATCAGTGCTTAAAATTTCCATACAATGTATAGGAAATCACAATATCAGCAGACTCAAATCCATTGCAGTATAATAATCTGAAATTAACTCAAGAGGTCAGTGTTTCACATAACAAAGAGGTAGCACCTTCAAGCACACAATCCAAGGAACAATCATTTGCATCAATTTTGTCAAACATGGAAGAACAAATGCAACTAAGAGATCAAGGGACCGGAGAATATTTGCTATCCTGGAAAAACAAACAAGAGCAACTTGAAATTAAAAGGGAAGAAGAAGATGTAGAAGTCGATGTAGTTCACACATATGCAGGACAAACATTAGGAACTAGCCCACTTGAATCAGAATCACATTCGACTGACATGGACTTAACTAAGGATGATCAAGATTTTCTTATACGAGGTCATTCTGATGAGAGTATCATTCTAGACATGGAAATACATAATGAAAGCTCTGACATCTCTATCATTACCCCTAATATCTTTGAAATTATTCAACCTAAAGATCCTTTATCCTTAAGCTATCCTGAACCTATGGACTGGGAAAATGAAGAATATACTGACATTGATACCTCACCTAATGACCACGCCATATTCTTATATCTCAATGAAATCAAACCACAACAACTTTCACTAGGGATTCCGCTAACGTATCTTCCAGTCAAGTGGGTGTTAAATCTCCTAGTCGCAAAAGTGAAAATCAAGAAAACAATATCAAGTCTAATGATAGAAACCATTTATTAGCAACATTAGATCAAAAAAAAGTAAAAACAAAGGATGCATCTAACGGTGAAAACCTCCTCTAGGTGCCGAAAGATGGGAGATTTGACACTTCACCTAAATTTTATCAAGAAAAGTCATCTATCCTAATAGAACCAACAAAGGTTGTTATCATTGACACAATTGATCTACATCCAACAATCTCTCTATCAGAACTAGCAAGACAAAAATACTTGAAACCATTCAAAAGATGGCAAGTCAATTTTACCTAGACATATACAGACATTCCAAGGTTCGATTCATATCTTACAATACATCACCCGAATATCAGTCCAAGAGCAGACATCAATAAAAGAACACAACATGGATTAGGAGCCGGTATTCTACTCATCACACCACAAGGTCATACAATCTTGAAAACATACAAATTAATCTTTCCATGCACAAACAATATAGAGGAGTATGAAGCATTGGTAACAGGTATCAAAATGGTTGTAGAATGGAACATTAAACAACTTCAGGTCTTTGGAGACTCTCAGCTCGTCATTAATCAAATCAATGATGACTATCAAATAAAAGATGACAAACTCATGCCTTACAAAAAGATGGTGGATGATTTCAAGAAATACTTTGTAGAAATAAATTTTGAACATATTCCAAGAAATGATAATAAAGTAGCAGACACCAGGGCTACACTTGCTTCTCTCCTGTAGACACAAGAAAATCAACAGCGTTATGAATTCCTAGTAGAAGAGTTGTTTCATCCCGCCTATAATTGTCCTGATTCCCAAACCATCTGTCAACTTCTTAGACATGATTCCTCTCACTATGGCCAAACTTACACATACCTAAAAGATAACATCTTACCTCCTGACTTATCAAAAACCAAAAGAGAAACTTTATTCGCCAATCCTCTCATTTTACTCTCATCGTGGATACCCTGTTTAAACGAAGTCTAGATGGTAGTCTCTTATGATGTCTTGAACAAGAAGAATCTGAGAAGGCCTTACATGAAGTCCATAATAGTATTTGTGGTACTCATTCAAGTGGTCTTACCCTTTCGAAAAAACTCATACGCTTGGGCTATTATTGGCCGACCATGGAACGAGATTCTTTTCAGATAGCAAGAACATGCAAACAATGTCAAATCCATGGTTATCTGATCCATGCACCAACACAAGAACTTCATGCTTTAGCAACATCTTGGCCTTTTTGCCAATGGGGTCTTGATCTGGTAGGAAAGATAAACCCTTGTTCATATAATGGTCACAAATTCATCCTTGTAGCTATAGAATATTTCACAAAATGGATTGAGGCGGTAGCTCTCATAAATATCACAAGAAGACAAATTGTTGCATTTATCTTGAACTACATCATATGTCACTATGGAATACTAATGAACATTATCATTGATAATGGGCAACCATTCAAGAACCAAGATGTACAAGAGCTATGTGAGAAGTTCAAAATCTAGCACATATTCTCCACACCATAATATCCACATGGAAATGGGCAGGCAAAAGCATCTAACAAAACTATTCTGAAAATCCTTAAAAAGACAGTGAATGATGCTGGAAAAGATTGGCATATTCAACTAAACCCTGCTCTCTGGGCTTACCACATTAGTATCCGCACACCAATAGGTGCCACACCTTTCTATCTTGTATATGGATTAGAAGCCATATTGCCAATCAAATTAGAGATACCCTCTCTACGTGTATCACTAAAAGGTCTCATCCCAGATGAAGAACAACGAGTATCTAGACTGCAAGAGTTAGAACTGATCCATGAATGAAGACAAAATACCTTTGATCATTTAAAAGTATATCTGCAAAGAGTGTGTCAGAGCTATAATCATAAGTTTAAACCATGAATCTTTCAAGTTGGAGAACTAGTGCTAAAAGAAAATCCATGCAACTAGGCAGATCGAGAAAAGAAAGGAAAGTTTGAACCAAACTGGTTAGGTCCATTTGTGGTCACATCAGTATTTGGGTCAGGAGCATATCAGCTATCAACACAGGATGGGGATCAGCTAGAGGAACCTATCAATAGCATGCAACTGAAGAAATTTTGTCTGAAAAATTAGAAAAAAATAAAAACAGTGAAAAAACAAAAAAATCAAAAATAGTGAAAAAAGCAAAAAAAATCAAAAAAGTGAAAAAACAAAAAAATCAAAAACAGTGAAAAAACAGAAAAAAATCAAAAATGGTGAAAAATCAAAATCCAAAAAAATCAAATATGAGAAAAAGTGCAATAAAAATAGATGGTGAAAACCTGGCAAATAGGCACTATCTATCTGTTAGCTCTTCCATCTATTAGTTCATGCATTTTTCCGCTTCCATTCATTTTCCATCAGCATTGACTATATCCATCATAAAGCATTTGTACATACTCAGGCATCGCAACTGCTCTCTCACCATAGTTTGGATCATTGGATATATCATAACGACTTTGTTTCTAGGTTTGGGGCAAAATCCTGCACTTAGCCGGGGGGAAAATTCTTGATCATTTTGAACTTAATCAAACAGGTAGAACAACAATTAGACAACTCTTATCAAGCAAAAACTGAGACACATCCAACATTGAACATGAGATCAAACTATTAACTACCAAGATATCACAAATTAACTCTAAGCACATCACATACTTTACAATGGATGATATCTTTTGGATAATGATTTTAACATGATTGTTCAACTTTTCTATAATTTCTTTTCGCTATCACAATTTTTGAGTGACTCTAGGATGTCTTGGACTAGAGGAACAAGGAAGAAACATGATATTTTTCTTGTCTTTTGTCTGAAAATTAATCATTAATATGTGGAAATCTATCTCGGGACATGATCATCGGAGTATCATTGAAGACATTTCCGATTTGCGTATTGAAATGATTAATACTGCCTGTTTGACGCAAGCAACACTCAGGTCATCTCGGTTCAATTATACCTCGATGCTTGTGCTAACTTGCTATATCAAAATCCAGGAAAGTAGTGCTTAGGTCATTATGGTTTAATTATACCATCGATGTTGGCACTCACTTCCCACATTTCAAAAGCTCAATGATGACAAAAACGCAAAATAATCTAGTGACTGGTCTAGTCATAGCTTTTCATTTTATCTTGCATTTCATTCTTGCATGGGATCCTACCAGCTCCTTTTATCCAAGGTTAAATCTATCGCAGGAATCATCAAAGCATCATCACAAGTGTTTACGCAATCAGAATAATGACTCATATATCTTCAGATATTGTCAACCCAGTGAAAATCTTATGCTATCTCCCTCAATAGACTCAACAATCAGCATATCCAATATTTTTGCAACTTGATATCAACAAACTGTCATCCCTTTATCTAATCAACCTTATCAAATCAAATCAATCAATCAAACCTAATTGATTCTATCATGTCTTATATAGGATGTATCCTTCCTGAAACCAGACATTTTGATCATGTCTTATACAGGATGAATCCTTCGTGAAACTAGACACTTTGATCATCGTTGTCTTATACAGGATGAATCCTTCCTAAAACCAAACTGAATCTAGATCTTAACAATCTAATCAATCAAGATTTATCAATCTTATCAATCTAATCAATCAAGCTAATAGAAGAACTCGTATTTTCATCAAAACACAGTTGCAGAAATCAAATCAAATCAAATCTATTGGGATATCAATCTCACAAAAACTCCAAAGATCAATTATCTCAATTGATCTCCCGAGGGGGCATCATCATACCAGAATTTAGCAATCAAGAGCAGGGGCATCCTATCAAATCAATATCATCATCAAAACGAGATTATTCTTTGAATCGACGCGTCATCACACCTCGCTTCAAAGAGGGGCAAAATGTATACACCTAAAAAATGGTCTGAAGATAATTATTTAAATAAGAAAAAAATTAATTAATCCTCCTTCCCAATTTAATTGAATTCACTAAGCAATTTGATTAAATTTCCCCTTTCATCTACTTATTAATAAATCTAAGGATTTATTTAATAGGTTCATTTCAATAATCGTCCTTGATTAATTAATTCAAATTAATTAATTCCCCCCATCAAATTCATTTCTTCTAAATCCCATAATTAATTAAAACAAATCAATTCATGAGTTGTTGAAATTAATTAGCCTTTTCTTATTATTTGAATTTTTAAAATTCAAATTCTCCTAACTTTTAACCACCTAACCTAACCTCTTCTAAACCTAACCCATTCTACCTACCCACATGTTCCCTTTCATCCAACCTCTTCTAGAAGCTTTGTGACACTTTTCACTAAGTGTTCCCTCTCATCCAACCCCTTCTAGAAGCCTCTTGACACTTGTCACCATAGAGATGACAGATGTTCCCTTTAATCCACCCCCTTTGCCAACCTTCTCCAATTTAACCATTGATGTCTTCAAATCAATCTTGACCATTGATTCCTGCCACATCACCCTTAGCCTTGGAAAATCCTATAAATAGACCTCATTTTGGAGCACAAAGGGTCCCAATTTCATCTCATCTTATGCATTGTTACTATAGGCATCTAGCTTATAGCTTATCATTTTAGCATTGTTATCATGTTCAATTTTAGCTTAATTTCATCTTCATTCTAGCTTATTTTCTATAATAATCATGAAATCATGTAGCTTAATCATGCTATTCTTGATAGATCATGCATCTTCATCATTTAAATCCTCCATTTAAGTGTAGTCAAGTCACTGGAGTTTGCATACCAAGATCTGAGAGCAAAATTCATACTCGCATTTACTAGGAGGCAATAGATCACTTAGTGATGGTTTTGTCTTTCTTTGATTTAATTCACTAACCATTTCTTGTAATGATTTATTGAGTGCATTGTGTTTTTAGGTATAGGTACACTTCATAGAGCATGACAGAAGGTTACCCCTCTGACAACACCAAAGAAAAATTTGAAGGAGAGGAAGCCCACAGAGAAGAGGAAATCGGTCAAGGAGTCGACTTCTACTCCCAGCAAGAAAAAAAAATCAGATGTAGATATAGCTTTCTAATCTAGTAAGAGTATTTAAGTCATTCCTCCTCTCTCAATTTCTGACTTAATAGATCAAATAACTAAAGATGGAATTTTGAGTAATATACAACATTACTATGTACATATGGATGATAAGGAGAAAATGGAGATAGAGGAATCAATTTTGTTATACTTAGACATATATAAGAAACCACTTTTAGATATTCAAAAACATATACCGATAGACTTGTATAGTAAACTAGATGCTAGAAGGTTATATATGGTTGAAGAGGATAGACATATAAAGGTACACTAATTGTTAACTATTTGTAGTGCTATAACTGATGAAGAGATGCAGCAGTGTTTAGAGTTTGCAAATAAATCAATTTTTCGGAACAAACACTGGCATGTGAGTCTCATGGTAGGTAGAGTAAATGAGATAGTTAAAGAGACACATGAGGCTTGGGTAAAATTCTTTGTAGATAAACTAAGATTCTTTACATCTTTGGAAGTCCCTCAAAAGTCTAACACTCCCGACATCCTGGTAGATGATAAGGGGAAAGGTATATTGGGAATGGATACACCGGTTTTTGAATAGAAAATATCAGAGGATATTCCTCTGGTAGAACCACTTGTACATAATATAGAGACACTAGTAGATAATATTAAAATTGTATGGGATAAGCAGGATACACCGAAATGGATCATTCTAGATATAGAGGTTATCGATGTGGATACAGAAAATAAACAGGTTGAGGATATTGAACCTCTAACACCAAATGTACATACTAAAGAGGTTAAGGTTGAAAAGGTTATTGCACCAAGTGGCAAAGCCACTGGTGCAAGTCATAAGGTTAAATCCTCTAGGAATTTTTTGGATAGTCATTTATTGTTGGCACTTGACTCATCTGGTCAAGTTAATTTTGCACAGAAGAATATGTTGGCATTATACACTCAGATGAGAATGGTTGATGTTGTCATTGATGGAAACCAACTGGTAACATGGTTCATAGGCTATATCGGCAATTGATTTCACCTACTAGCACCGGCAGTCACAACAAAGGTTATTCACACCGGCAACAGATTATACCGGCAGTCCAAGCCGACTTGGAAATAATATTGTTTTGTATTTTAAATATATTTGTATAGCCGACATGATGTATTGTAAATACTCATATATGTATGAGATCTTGTAGGTCATTTTGAAATGTAATTAGGTATGTATATAAGTGGTATATGAGAGTGAATAATTGTATATGCATTTTGATGTATTTGTCTTAAGAGCAAAGCAGAGCGAATCAAGGTTTATGGCAGAGGTATCAAATAGAGCTTAAACTGGTACTGAATCCAGCATTGCAGATGCTATTTTCAGCTATACATTGTCATTGGATTTAATCATCCAATTGTGTAGTCAGTGAGACTCCATTTTTGTATTGAGCAGTGAGCTCTAGGCAGTTGGCCTTCCTGCATGTGTAGGCCCCTACTGTACTGAGTAATATTTATTCATATTGGCCAGTGAGTAAATATTGTGGGCCACAAATCCCACCGAGGTTTTTCCCCTACCGAGTTTCCTCGCTAAAATATCTATGTTATGGTGTACATTGATGCTTATTCTTTTGTTTCTCTTTACTATATTATTATTTGCTTACTGGTATATTAATTTGGGTTATAAAGTTGTAAACAATTTTAAATATTTCATCTACCAGAAAGACACTGATTCACCCCCCCCCCTCTCAGTGTCTTTGGGACTGATCAAGTATCTAACAACTGGTATCAAAGCCTAGTCCTCTATTTGCAGAAGCCTAACATCTTGAGGAAGATTTTGAAACCGGTACTGATGGAAAGTTTGAGACAACAGTTCGAAGGAGCTCCTGAAGATTCTAATGCAGAAAAATTGAAGAATATCAAATTGGAAGATGAACTCAAGAATTCATCCAAGCACTTCAAGATAACCCGGTTATTGCAAAGAATAAGAGAAAAGAATTATATGTACAATTAAAAAATCAAGATGATGAAGAAAAGGAAACTCTCAGAGATATTGTAGAGAAGCTAAGACAAGAGAATAGTAACATGAAGAATGAGATGCAAGATTTAACCATGAGATTATGCAAGGATATTGAAGATAGAAAGAGGAATGAAGAAGATTTGGCCAGAAGACTTAATGAAAGATCAGATGAATCTCTAGGGCTTAGTTATGAAAATGATATGCTTAAAACATATTTGATTCACATGCAACATGACAAAGAGGAACTTATGAGACAAGTTAGCACTTTGGAAGGTCAATTGATCACTGCAAATGAATACAAAGACAAATTCAAGAAGAGTTCAGACAAGCTTGATAATATGCTGAAAATTCAGAAACCTGATGGAGAAACAGTTGGAATTGGATTTGAACATGGAGAAAGTTCTGGAACTGCAAACAATCATGATCACAACAAACTGGTAAGGTAACCTAATGCTTATAAATCCAATGGGAAATGTTTTAATTGCAACAAATTTGGTCATAGAGAATCAGTGCAGATTTAGGAATAATCAGAATACAAACTCATCCACCAGTCAATGTTCCAAATGCAATAAAAATGGTCATAACTTAGACAATTGCAGAATGAATGTGAAATGCTATGTTTGTGGTAGATTTGGACATTTATCTAACAATGCAGAACTCAAACCAGTCAAGGTTATGGAAAATCTATTTAGAGAAACAATGTAACTTGTTATGCATGTTGCAAGATTGGGCATATTACAAAATTTTGTAGAAGCAAGAGTATACCGGTGAACAATAAAGGATCTAATGACAAAGTCAAAGAAAATTAAATGAAATCAAGCAAGAATTCACTAAACAGTGGATTAGGAAGAGAGATTAGAGGAATGATGAATCTGTCTCTGCACCGACAGAACAGAGTAATCCTGCACCGATAAGAGATTCTTCATCTAACTAAGGAATAATCCTTAGGGGTAAGGCAACTAATTGAAGATTATACATTTACCCTTAGTTGGTAGTAAGAAGTTATATTTCTTCTTTACCAGCAGACATGTTGAGTTACAATGAAAATTTACTTCACCGGCGAAGCATTTAATGCGGTTGTAAGTTAACTTCTGGTTATAAAGCACTTGAATTTCTCATTTCAACTTACCAAAGAATTCAAGCATTCAAAGAGCATGAAAATTGAGCACTAGCATTTAGGAAGAAAAGTAGCAAAGGATTTTCAAGGCAACCAAGGTTTTTCAGTTAAAAGGTATTTATCTTACGACATGGCATCTTCATCTTCTATTCCCGAATTCATTGCAAACCCTACTATTGTGGAAAATGTCAAGCGTCCTAGACCTGTCTTCAAAATCATCCCTAAGATAGCTAAGTTGGATGACTCCATTGGTGCATCTTCAAAAATTCCAAAGGGAGTTGCATTTGCTGAAGACCCTTGGGCATACATTCACTATAACATCAAAGATTTAGGGTTCGAGGATTTAAGGAATATGTTCATGAATATTATTACTAACAACCAAGGTATAGTCAAACCGAAACACGAGATTGTTGAGGATTTAGGGTTCATTGACATCCTTCACATGCCCAAATTCTCATATGAGATTATCCGTTATGTTCTTAGTAGAGTTCACGGAGAGTTTTTGTGGTTAGATTCAGTTTTCAAGATAACTATGGAAGCAATTAAGGTTGTTACTAGTTTACCTTATACCAATACTAGGCCTAATAAGAAAAAGAAAATTCCAAATAAAGAAGTTACGAGCTTAACCAAAGCTACATTTGATAATAGATCACTTAGGGTTAGTGATATAACTGACAACAATGTTAAATGTTAGTATAGTTATTAGATACAAATTTGCTCATACTAATAGGTTGACATCTGTATCAAGTTCCTGCATTCATAGTACCTATGAGATGATTATGAATAATGCTAAAATTGACATCTGTGAATGGTTGAAAGATGAACTATTGGAAAACTTGAGCAAAATCAAAGCTGACAAGAAAGGAAATTTCAAGTTTGAGAACCTGATTGTGTGCTTAATGTTGTATTTCTCAAAGGTGATCCCTGGTATTGGACACAAGGACTTTTCCTATGATATTTCTATTGGAAAATAGATAAAGGAGGAAATTATCGGCATGGGCTCAGATAGTGACAAACTGGTAAAAGAGTACTTCAAGGATTTTCAAGAAAAAATGAGGCAAAGGCAAAGGATCCCTCAAAGCATTGTAGACAAATATGACAAACAAATATGCTTTGTGATTAAAAGAGATGAAGTATGGATGGAGGCAGTTAGACCTAGAACTGCGTGGATAATAGAGATAGGCTATAAGGTAGATTCACACATCTTGGATTCATATGCTAAAATAATCCTAGATGCTCCATTGGAACCAACAAAGGAGATATTTGGTAATGTTGAAACTATAGACAGTGGTGTTGTTATGCAGAAACAAAGGAAGAAAAGAGAAAAAGAAATAAAAGATTCTTTTAAGTTTGTAGAAATTGTTAAGAAGGGATTATTGGAACTAGATCCAATGAAAGGTGTTGTTGAACAAGAAAGAAAATCAAAACAGCAACCGGTAGCACATATTTCTCTTGTGGCTACCTCATCTGATTCTGACAGTGGTATGGCAGCTGAATTCAAAAGGGTGGACAGAAAGAAAAGAAAACCCTCACCGACGCGTGCTCCATCTCCGAAGAAAGAAAGAACACTATGAAAGAAATAGTAGGCTATGAGAGAGCCCAGTGGTCAGAAGAAGAAATTGAAATAAAAGGAACTGAATACTCTTTCACTGGAAGAATTGGTAAATGAAATTACTCACGAAGAAAATCTTAGTAATGTTAATAAATTTTATCATTCTTATAAGGATTCAGATAAGGATACTATTTAGGAAAGCATTATTTTGTATCTAGATATATATAAAGGTTCTTATTGAATCTGTAGATGTTCTTCCTAATTATTTGTAGTTAAGACTTGAAGCAAAGAGAATGTCTGTCATAGAGTTAGACAAGGAATTGAAGGTTGAGGCTCTGTTAGCTATTCATCCTGTTAATTTAAAGCAAGAAATAGACAACTTAATATCTGAAGCTAACAGGACTATTTTTGTGAGTGGTCACCTACAAGTTAGTCTTATGATCGGCAGAGTTAAAGAGATTGTAGATGAAACATATGACAAATGGGATACATTCTTCATTGAGAAGGAGAAGAAAGAAGAGAAAGATAGACAAAAGATTGAATAATCATTTACAAAAGTATATCAGAAGATAGACAAGGGTAAGGGTAAGGTTGGCAATATACTGGATATTACAATTATGGACAACTTACTACCATCAGCTTAGGACCCCCCACCGATAGTATCAAAGGCACCGGCAAAAATGCAAAATGAGCCTGGAGAAGATAAGTCAGAGAAAGTAAAAGTAGATAATGTTGATCCCGAGTCAAACATTCTATTCACCATGAATGTTGACACTCAGGATATTAATATTGTGTTGGATAAGGAAATTGCAGAGGAGAAGAAAGTTGAAGCTACAAATGTTGAGATCTCTGAGTCACCGGTCAACACTATTGACAATCAGCAGAACATTGGGATACTAGAAAAAGCAGAAAAGGAACAAGAATATAATGTACCTGAACTGGTAGGGAATGAAAATAAGAATGAAAACAAGAATGATAATAAGGAAGAAAAAGTGGATAAAGAAGAGGTTAAGGATGGAAGCAAGGAAGTAGAAGTGGTTAAGGTAACTGGATAGGTATCTGGAGAAGAGAAGAAAATTATTGTAGTACCCAGTACTTCTCCCAGTACATCAACCACAGATTATAGATTGACAAATGTCACTGATGTATTATTGGATTCCATTAAAAAGATAACATAATGCAATGCCTTAGCATTTAAGGCTATTGATGATTCTTTACCAATTCTGCAAATGATTGCACCAGCGTGCAAGGTTGACCACATTGTTGGGTCTATAGGTAAATTGGACACATTGGCCGAATTCATTTCTTCTAATATTCAAACTATAGATAAGATAAATTAGGAGACAATTCAAGAAAGGGTAAATAAGGAGAAGGACAATTTCTTTGACAAAATAATAAAGGGTTGTACAGGACAGATTGATTATTTGTTACTGACACTTAATTCCACCATTCTGGAATACAAGGAATTATACAAGGAAGCATGTAAACCACACCATCTAACAGAAGATATTGATGAGAAAATAAAGAAGACACAGAAAGAGATTGATGACATTGCTGATAATATGATTGGTTCTTCAGAACTCACATCAATTTTGGATCAAGAGATGGCAATTTATGAAGAGAAGATTGAGAAGTTGGAAAGAGAAAAGGCAAGGTTGAGAATGAAAACCCAGGAGTTAAAGAACAATCTTGGTCCTAGATTGGAAAATTTGTTAACATACTAGAATGAGTTATCTAAGGCAACTATTCAAGGGGACAAACCACCAAAACAACAAATGTATTATCTCACCGGTATGATTCGGCAGACAGAGACTATAATTTATGATAGTACTAAGTTTTTGCAAGGTCTTAACTTAGTTTTGGCAGATATTTTCAAGATTGTACATAACCGGCTATAGGATTCTAGGTAAATTTTGACTTTTTTATTCTTTTGACATCCTTTGTCATTGATATCAAAGGGGGAGTAGTGGTGTAATGATAAAAATGTACAGAAGGAGATCATTTGCGCAGGGAGAGCACTCTCATTTTTGGACTTCACTTTGGATATCAGTTTTTGGATTTTTCTCATGAGTGTTGCCATCGATGCCAAAGGGGGAGATTATTGGCATTATACACTTAGATGAAAATGGTTGATGTTGTCATTGATGGCAACCAACTGGTAACAAGGTTCACAGGCTATATTGGCAATAGATTTCACCTACTAGCACTGGCAGTCACAACAAAGGTTATTCACACCGGCAGCAGATTATACCGGTAGTCCAAGCTGACTTGGAAATAATATTATTTTGTATTGTAAATATATTTGTATAGCAGACATGATGTATTCTAAAGACTCATATATGTATGAGATCTTGTAGGTCATTTTGAAATGTAATTAGGTATGTATATAAGTGGTATATGAGAGTGAATAATTGTATATGTATTTGATGTATTTATCTTAAGAGCAGAGCAGAGCAAATCAAGGTTTATGGTAGGGGTATCAAATAGAGCTTAAACCGGTACTGAATCCAGCATTGCAGATGCTATTTTGAGTAGTACATTGTCATTGGATTTAATCATCCAATTGTGTAGTCAGTGAGACCCCATTTTGTATTGAGCAGTGAGCTCTAGGCAGTTGGCCTTCCTGCATGTGCAGGCCCCTATTGTACTAAGTAATATTTATTCATATTGGCTAGTGAGTAAATATTGTGGGTCACAAATCCGACCGATTTTTTTCCCCTATCAGGTTTCTCTGCCAAAATATCAGTGTTATGGTATGCATTGATGCTTATTCTTTTGTTTCTCTTTACTGCATTATTAGTTGCTTACCGGTATATTAATTTGGGTTATAAAGTTGCAAAAAAGTTTAAATCTTTCATCTACCAAAAAGACACTGATTCGCCCCCCCTCTCAGTGTCTTTGGGATTGATCAAGTATCTAACAAAATATTGAGCAGTTGAGCAGTTTTGAATTGATGTATGTTGCAGCTTAGAAGTTAAGGAAGGAAGGGACTGAAGATAAGCAGGTTATTAAGCAAGCCATTCTGGTTTTATAGTAGCTTGCACTGGAATATAAGGTAGATCAGATTGGAAGCTCATCCAAAAAACTAAAAGGTTTGATAGAGCATATTTCCAAAAAGTTTAAAACTCTTCAGCAGGTATCAAACCGGCAATTGATTGAGGGGTATAATGTAGCCTGGAAGGTGACTTGTGACAACATGATTTCATCTGACAAGGCTAAGTTGATAGATTAGATAACAAAGATTGATGAGGCTCTAAACGAGTATATCAATATATATAGGTCCTATACTAACATCAACAAACTAACAACGGGCCTTGAGGTAAAATTTAAGGCAGCAAAGGCCTGGTTAGAACATTTGGCTAGCAGTTTTGATGGTACTCAGACACTGACCAGTACCATTGATGGTAAAATTTTGATAACAGAGTCTGAGATTTCTGCATTAGAGAAGGACATGGATAGGCTAATCCAATATGCAAGGGAATTAAGAGGTTTGGTGAGTCCCTGATTGAACACTTTGTTACTTCACAAGAGGCAAAGCATAGAGTTAATGGATAAACCTACTCCGACATACCTATCAGAAGAAGAGCTTCATGCATATATTCTTAATGGTTTTGTATCCATTTTGAGCACATTGAAGACAAGTTGGAATACATACTTAGGATTTTTGAAGAATGCTTACCCAGATATTTTCAAGTACATCTAGATTCGGTAAAAAAAGTTTTGCTCTCATTCTTTCATTCATTTGCCCCGATTGTGTCATTGATGTCAAAGGGGGAGAGGTTGATGTGAAAAATAATTGGGACATAATAAGTAATGTATAGCTCAGGGGGAGAAGTCTTCCAATAGTTTTTGAGGTCAGTTTTGAAGTTTTTGGCAGGAAACCGGAACAACACTTCAGTGATCCATTGTTTTCACATGAGTGTTGTCATCAATGCCAAAGTAGGATATTGTTGATAATTGAAACTCATCCGGATTAGTTGTGTTGTCATTGATGGCAACACACACCATTTTGGGTTGGTCACTTAACTGGTATTCACTGGTATACATCATTTGGCAACTGGCATTTAGGTCATCCACAATCGATAGTCAAAGGAAACTGGCAAACTTGGAACCGATATATGAGGCCGACATGGGAGATTGATTTGGTAGGTCTACATGGAAACGATCAAAGGCATCGGTCTCAAAGTTTAATGAATTTATTTTTGTTTAGGCTAACATGTAAATAAATTGTAATATCACTATAAGCCGACATAAGGCATTTATGTTTATGTTTGGGAAGGGTATTTAAGTCAGTCTGGTTAGGTTATTTTGAGAATATATAGAATGTAATGGAATATAGTAATGTGATATTGTGCAAGAAATCTTGATCGACAGAATGTGAATGTAATATTCTGTAGTAGGTCTTGGATATTGGTTTAGAGGTTTGGGAAGCCAAGCAAGATACCGGTAAGGAAGGACACAATGTAAACCAGTATAGACTATGCTTTAACCGGAACTCATCCAGCATAGCAAATGCACTCTCAGAGTTCAAAATTTTGTTTGTAACTCCATATGTGGTGTTTTTAGTCAGTGAGGCTCCTTTTATGATGAGCAATGTGCTCTAGGCTATTGGCCTTCCTGCATGTGCAGACCCCTATTGTAATATTTATTCATTTGGCCAGTGGATAGATATTGTGGGTCTCCAATCCCATCATGGTTTTTCCTCTTTGAGGTTTCCCACATATAAATCTATGTGTTATTGTGTATGCTCTTGTGGTTGCTTTATTTTTATTTGATGTTATATTCTTTCATGTTTACACATTACTTAACTACATTGTTAATAAGGTTAAAATTGATTATACCCGCAGAACACTGATTCCCCCCCCCCCCACCTCTCAATATTCTTGGATTCCAACACTCTTCATCTAGGATGAGATGTTGTAGTGAAACTTAGAGTGGAGGTATCTCAAACTCAATGGGGAGTATGGCCTCTTTCCATATACCAAAGGGAGAATGGGATGGCCTCAATGGGAGTGAAAACACAAGTATGGTAAGCCTGAAGGGTTGGATTAAGCTATAGATGTTGGTCATGGCCAACGTTGTTGACAAGTTTCATGAGGATTTTTAGAATGGTATTTTTAACACTTTGCCTTAGTCTAACTATTACTTTGTGGGTAGTAGGGGGTTACAAAGTGGTGTTCGATGTGAAATTTGGTCACAAAGTTCATGGATGTCCTAGTTTTTTAAGGGATGGCCATTATCTATGACAATAGACTAGGGTACTTCATACCAACATATGATATAGTTGAGGAGGAATTTAGCTATCTATTTACCAATTAGTTATGTAAGTGGAAATACTTCCACCCACTTGGTGAATTAATCGATGGATGTGAGTATGTATGTATGTCCATTAGAGGAGGTAGGTTTGATCTTCCCCATGAGGTCGAGTCCCCACTAGGAAAAGGGCCATAGAGACATTATTGATTTCAAATCCTATGTTGGCATGTGAATAAGATCACCATGCATATGACACTATTGACATTTTTGAACAAATTTGTATGCATCTTTTTCCATAGTTGATCGATAATATTAAATTTGCATGAGCTTCCTAGCCAAGGAGGGGCCACTAGAGTGAGCCCCACAAATACCTTTGTGCACTTCCCTTAGATTTGTTTGCACTTCTTTTGAATCAAGACATCAGAGGAGAGTTCTACTTTTAGTATAGGGTTTATTGTGATGATGACATATTGGGCAACTTATCGGATAAGGGTCTTTTGTTGGTTATGGGATAGTTCAGGGGACAAGTATTTGTTATGGAGGTAAAGAATATATGTCTTTGTACTAGGGTGAATCTAGACCAACAATCACACACATGCATTCATATTGTGGAACATCATAAGCGGGGACCATTAGCTACTCTACTAAGAACTTGAAATGTCTCACATTATATGGCATGTCAATTAAAGACTCCACTATTTCTATTGCATATGTTGTCTTGTTTTGGAAGAAAGGAACTTTCTCAAAGATTATATGGTCAAATTATTGATTAAAATCATCTACCATATGTTTGCATGGCAAAATATTGTCATCTTTTGTTAAGTAGTCATCATTGACTTGCTTTATTACTAGTTGAGAGTCACCATATACATGAAGGTTCTTAATTTTCCACTGCACTATTGTGTAGAGCCAAGTGATAAGAGCTTTAGATTTTGCCATGTTATTTGTGCAAGGGAAATTGATTCTATATGATTTTTGAATTGTATATCCTTGTGGTGTTATGAATAAGACTCATGCCCCCGCTCTATGATTAGTATATGATCCATCAAAGTACATTTTCTACTTTGTGGAGGCATCTGTGGTAAATATTGATTCATTAAAAAAATCAACCAGTACAGGATGGTCTTCTTGGATTAGTGCTTCTGCCAATTGGTCTGCAATTATATTCTCTTTAATTTCCATTTTTTTCACATATTCAATGTCAAATCAATAGTGATCATAACCCACTTAGCTAGCATGTCTATGAGGGTTGCCTTGTTCAAGACGTACTTGAGCAGATCTATACTTGCAATGAGCTTTATTTTATGACTTAGCATGTAATGTCATAAATTTTGTGATGCAAAGATAATGACAAGGCATGCATGCTCAATGGGAGTGTATTTCAATTTATACCCGACTAATATTTTGTTGATATAGTAAACTACGTGATCTCTTCCTTTGTCATCATGTTGTGCTAAAAGAACCCCTAGTGATGAGTTTTGTAGCAAAAATATATAACAATAGAGGTTTTTTAAGAGTTTGTGATACCAAAATTGGTGGTGCAAGAAAATAATCTTCCAATGCTTGGAATACTTCCTAATACTACTTTTTCCATTTAAATGGTACTCCTTTTCTTAGTAAATTTTGAAATAGTTGACATTTGTCTACTAACTGAGTAATGAACCTCCTGATTTCATGTAACTTCCCTTGTAGGCCTCTTAACTATTTTTAGGTTTGATGGAGGAGGCATTTCAAGAATAGATTTTACTTTGGCCAAGTCTACCTCAATTCCCATGTTTGATACAATGAATCCAACAATTTTCTAGATGCAACTCTAAACACACACTTTTTGGATTTAGCTAGACCTAGTACTATTCTAATTTATCAAAGATTTAGGTTATAACAACAAAATGATTTATCTTGTAGTTAACTTAGCCAATAGATAATCCATATAGTCTTCCATGATGTCATGTATCATGTCATGAAATAGTGCCATCATGGCTCTTTGATATGTCACTCCAGCATTCTTGAGTCCAAAGGGCATTACATTATAGCGGTAGGTTCCCCATGGGCAAGTAAAAGTAGTTTTATGCAAGTATTTTGGTGTAATTCTTATTTGGTTATGTCTAGAGAAGTCATCCATCAATGAGAGCATTTGAGAGCATTTCTAGCAGTAAGATCTATAATCATATCAATGTTGGGTAGTGAGTTGTTATCTTTTGCATACACTTTTCTCAAGTATCTAAAATTGGTGTAGATTATTATGCCTCCATTTAGTTTTTTTATAGATATCAGGTTCGATATTCACTCATCATAGTCTATAAATTTGATATAGCCTACATCGAGTAGCTTTTTCAATTCAACTTTGACCAATAAAGCAATTTGGTAATGGATCTTTCTTCACTTTTGCATATATAGTTTTTCTCCTAGAAGAAGAGGTTAATGGTGGAGAAACAAATTAGGGTCCAGACCCCACATGTCTACATAGCACCATGTGAAATTGACTTGTCTTTCTCTAAAAAAACTGATGAGGTTCTCTTTCTCTTTGGGCTTATGAGATTGTGCAAAATTGACCTTCCTTACACTTTCAACATCACCCAAGTTTACTTCCTCTATTGTTTGACTAGAAATGATGGTCTTTCTTGGTTTATAGGGAGGTTTTCCATTATTCCATCCCCTAATGCCTCAGAGATGTTTTCGTCGTTGGATACAACATTTGTTTTTATTGTTTTATGGTCAGAGAGTGCCTTTTGACTTTCACCCTAAGACCTAGTACCTTTATTTTCTTTTTCATTATCGTGGCTAGAAGAAGAACTAGCTTCTCTAAAATATGCTACTCTATCAGGATCGCTATACTTATGGTCCCCAGTGGTATTCCTTCTCAAACTCCAAGTAATTTGACAATTGTTTCATTGTTCTCAAATCAATCCAAATATGATGGATTTTGTTGATTTTAGTCAATAAGTTGGGGATATATAAGGTAGATGACATCATAATTGTTGTATTAGGTGATAGGGGTTGAGGTCAAGGTATAGGCATAATTATTGAAATGTTGTCCCAAGGAGTTAGGGTCAAGTTCTTTGTCCATGTAGGTAATTGTCACTGAGTTCCCGATTTCTATTAGATTTATCAGTGACATAAGTGATAGCACTATGTAAGTAATCCCATTAATAATAATTAGAATTAGTTTAAATGTAACTCTCCTCTTTATACTCTTCATTATTAGTCATGCTAACTTATTTAGAGGGAGGCAACGAGGTACTTGCGGTTCCCACTACTAATAGTATCTTGCTTTCGCTTGTAGATCCTCCTTCCATTTGCCCATATCCTAATCATTGATTTCTAGGGATCTTTGTAGGGAGAATCGATCTGATCACTCCCTAACCTTGTGCTCCAAGGCTAATGGTGTCATCATACTTGTGTCTTTGTAACATTGTGAACCCTCTCTCATACTGCTCTAGCGGGGGTTGGACTTGAGGTGTATCTTCCTCATCATGATATAGTCAATTGCAAATATCTTCTTCAAGGGATTAATCATTCAATTTACCCCATTTGATAAAGGAAGTAGAAGGTAGATAACAAACAATAAATTTCCCTTTGCACTAATCCTTATTGTTTAGTGTTGGCCTCCCAAAATATTTTGGTGACATAGGAAACTTTTTGATGAAGAAGGCTTATATGTAGGAATATTCTCCACATCCCTTATGATTTATGTGAAGTCTGATATTAGGTCAAGATGTGCAACGAGATGATGTGTCTAAAAGTGACAAGGATTCAAAATAAGATATGAGTGGAGCTTCTTGATTGATTGACACTTTATTATCAGTGCTAGCCCTTAGGTTATTGCAATATTGGAATGGATTTGAATCTCCAATTATTGTAATCTCTATTCCATTATATGTAAACTTCACACACTAATGATAGGTGGATGGGACCACTCTCATAGCATGAATCCAAGGATGACCAAGGAACATTTTGTAACCAAGCTCAAGATATAGAACCTATGATACTATGTCTTTAGTCACTAGACCAACCCTTATTGGTAGAGTAATTATTCCCTTAGATGGCACTCCACATTGTCATAGGCTTTGATGCTAATTTTATTAGAAGTGTCTACACTGTGCTTAGAGTATCCTAGTACCTTCACCATCTTTAACGTGCAAATGTTAAGACCAGCTCCACCATCTATTAGGACTTGTCTTATCTTATATTTGTGGATGTATAATTCAAGACATCATTATGTGTAGGTTTATGCATTGGGACATCATGTTGGGTGAAAGTGACATGGGGATTAGTAAAGATATTACCAACCATCGCTTGAAATGCATTGACATTACTGTCATTGGGCATGGTGGATTCATGTAAAGCTTTTTCCAAGATGACTTTGTGACTCAGCAAAAGGTGAATTAGCTCAAAAATATAAATATGAGCAGGGGTTTTCTTGACATGGTCGACTAGGTTATACTAACTGATGAGTTGAGACATTAGCATATTTTTATCCCCATAACTCTTAAGTTTTTCTCATATTTTGATTTACATGATAGTAATGATGTATCAAAAGTTGACTATATGTATTTTGGATGTTAGCCTGAACCTATTAAAGCATGTTTTGTCTTTGCTAGTTTATTTCTGTAGCCATGTTATTCATTCTTGTTGCCATGCGGATTTTCTTAGGTAATATCATGTGTGAAATTAATAGATGTTTTGATTACTTAAAATAGATGTGTATGTTCTTGTATGTTCTTTCCTTTGAATTGTAGGAATAAAATGATGTTGTTGAGAAGGCTCTCCTGTCACGCCATTTGCAGAATGAGAGATTCAAGGAGGTGATTGAAAGATCGAATCAGTGGAAATGTTGATGAGCGTAAGGAACAGCAGAGGAAAAGTAAGTGTGCAATACTTACTGATGTCTTACTTAAGTGGGCATTAGTGTTGTAAATACCGCCACTATATGTTATGATTGTGGTTCGGTTTAGATCCACATTATTAGTGACTTAACTCCGGTTGTTTCCTTTCTTGAATAATTATCCGCCTTTTCTCATCGGCGTGATCTGTGTTGTAAGAAGTAGTTTTTTTCTTTTAAATAAAGGTCGTTATCTCTTTTCATAGGTGGAAAAATAAAAGAGAAGAACCAGAGCAAAGGATTTTAGAAATAAAGTTACAAGTGTTTTGAGTTTCTTTTGATTTTGAATCATGTAATGACTTTTGATGAACAATGAATAAGGATATGTTATTCTGAGCACCTAGAATTGTGTTGGAAGCCTAGGAAGAACTCATCCAAGGGGGCCCACTTGGTGAGTGTTCCTCTATCTTTGTTAAAATTAGTTTGCTTCTTTAAGCTACAGTAGACGTTCTTGTATTGACTATTCCTGCAGCCATTGGAAACAAATCCATTAATTGTTCCTGCAGCCAAACCAAAATAGAGTAATTCATGTTTGTCAGCATTGAACTTAGCCAGTATTTCTTGAATGAATTTATGTTAATGCAAAATTTTTCCTGTAGCCTTTCAATAGTTTCAATTCTTTCTTACCTTTCCTGCATAGATGTTAGCTGTTGCCGTAATATAGGGTAGCTATCGCAAGAACTTAGTGCAGACCCATTCCAAGTATTATGTCCCTGGGTTGACAATCAAATGAACACTAGCTATGGAAATAGTAACTTCACAAAGTGAATGTCCAAACATCGAGTTGAGACTTCAACTAGAGTTATTATTCTTATTGTTGGGTTAAACATTTTTGGCACCATTATCGGGGATGGTGTCAAACTAAGAACCTGTTATGGTTATTATCTCTTTAGTTTTCAATTAATTGTTCTTTTTGATAGACCTCATTGTTCGAAAATATTTTATGAACCTACATGCATAGGCGAAGAAGAGATGTTCTAGGTATATTTCTACCTAGTCATCCTAATCATGCAGAAATTGATTCCCCAGATATAAATACTTTTGCTGAACTTTATCAAACCCTAGAGAATTTTAACCACCCTTAATCTAAATTTCCTAAGAATAGCCTTCATTTCCTTTTTGGACCTCCAAAAGAATAATTTCATCTAGTAATTACTCCTACAAGTCCAATGCAAGGAAATCTACCCCCTGGTGGAAATAATCCACCCCCACCTTTGGATCCAACATTTGAGTTTCCTATCTCTGATCAGAATGATAATGCTAATCTCAAGAACATTTCGGCTTCTTTCCTCCCTAAATTCTATGGATTAGTGACAGAGGATCCAAACAGATTCATGTTTGAGTTTGATGTTCTCTGTAGGAGTTTTGATTATACTACAAATGCCCATAGACTCAAAATATTTCCTGCTACTTTGAAAGAATCATCTTTAAGATTGTTTATGAGCTTGGGGAGTAGTACAATTACTACATGGGAAGAGATGAAACTGATAGTTCTGATACTTAATATAAGTACAGATCTAATAGCCAACAAGATGAGACAGAGGGGTGAATCATACAAACTTAATCTTCCATAAAAACATCAGATTCAACCTCGGTAACATATATTTCAGTAATATAACCAAAACTATTAAACATGCAAACTTCAAAAGCATATAAACATCGTAAACCTCATAACACTAGATTTAACGTGGAAACCCAAATAGGGAAAAAACACTGTGGGATTTTGGACCCACTAAGAAATATACTCTTCTAGAGTATGCTCGATTAAAAGCAAATCCTATTAAAGATTACAAACACATTGCTAGATGTGACCCGGTTAAGGGATTTCCCTCAGATCTGTTAGGATCTTCACCTTGTTAGAAATGACCTTGTTAAAGGATTTCCAACATTCAATTAGAATGTCACCTTGCTAGAGGGTTTTATAAATAAGACTATTAAGTCCACTCGGTTAAGAGATTTTTTGTCACTTTCACAAAATAACAGTAATAAAAATATATCTGCAACTTCACATCTAAAATGCTAAAGCAGATTCTTATTTGTTCAATACAATCTAGACAAAGAACTAATCTTGTCCATCTACTGGGCTTCTATACTCTGTTATTCAAACAGGTCTTCAAGCTTCTATGCTCGGTAATCACTATGTAGCATCCCTGTGCATACACTTGCCCGCATACATTATTTATCAACAGTTTCCTATTTATAAACAATTAGGTAACCACTTAATCTCCTTGATCACATTTCCCATGATCAATCATAGCCATCAGATCTTCGATCTTGTCCAGGTTCAATGCATCTTTCATTTGAAAATGTTTTACCCCGCCTAGGAACTTGCAAATATTTCTTGGAACTTGTGCTAGGGTATTGCGGTTCAATCTGCACTATAGATCGTCATGCCAACTTTCCTTTGCCATAGATTCATTAACAAACTATATTAACGGCATACCAATCATTCAATTAGTTCCATCGCATCAGCGTCCTTCATTAAATAACGCATGTAACCATTTAATGCATTCTGTTATAGCTCGGTTACAACTCGGTAACAACTCGATAAATACTAAACTTCACTCGGTAGACATTCTACCTTCATTAACCGATAGCGATAACCTTAGGGTTTACCGACTAGGTTCCTTAGGGTTTACCGACTAGGTTCTTTGCTTGATAACATAGTATAGTATTTAACCTTTACAATTTACAACATATGTATGATGTTAAAACAATCTAAACATCATGATCTCATCATTGTCTGACTCGATAATAGTTGCCCATTGAATACCTTATTCATCCCTTTATTCATCATATTATTTCCTGTGTCTTTTACCAACATATTTATATTCTTCAAATCATACTTCTCAAGATATGGCAACATCATACTGAATTAGAAAATCAATTTCTTGACATCAATGACAAAATAATAATATCAAGACAGTAAACATCCTTAATCAGTTATATCCATAATCATCAACAACCTTCTCAATATCCTTATGAAATGCCAACAATCTTTCATTGTCTGTTATAATGTTATATTGCCAACAATCTCCCCCTTTTGCATTGATGGCAAAACCAATTGATTTGACCTTAAAAGATTCAGATTGATGTGATTCTGAAATGCTGAAATACTCTCCCCCATACATTAGACTTCTCCTGTTTTCTTCAGTCTTCTTTCCAATCTGTAGTCTTCTTAGTTTTCTTTTAGTCTTCTCCCCCTTTGACAACAATGCCAAAAAGTAAAGAACTAAAACATAATTTATGTCTGTATGAAGTGATTTCCTACTGTTGAATCAATTCAGTCTCAGTCAGAGCATTTTGTCTTCAATTCCTGTTCCCTGTATTGTTTCCTATAATAATTCCTGTACACCTTTAGAAAATATCCTAAAGTGTATAAATCAGCATCAACTCCCAAAAGATATTCGATAGAGTCATCGGATTGATGCTTTCACCGAACTCGGTCAGTGAGTAGAGGATAGGGGTAGGACCCCTAACTTACTTCTGAGATATTCAAAAGTGTCCCTTGGTAGTGGCTTGGTGAAGATATCTGCTATTTGTTCCTTTGTGCTAACATACTCCAACACCACTTTCTTCTCTTGAGCTTCTTCTCTAAGATAATGATATTTGATAGAGATGTGCTTTGTCTTAGAGTGCATAACAGGATTCTTTGAAATATTAATGGCACTAGTATTATCACAGAATATAGTTACTAGCTCGGTAACTTTCTCATTTATACCTTCCAACAATTGTTTGATCCATGCAATGTTGGTACAATTCAATGCTGCAGCAACGTATTCAGCTTCTGATGTTGACTATGAAACACATCCTTGTTTCTTGCTAAGCCAACTCACTAGTGTTTCTCCTAAAAAGAAAGCTCCTCCACTTGTGCTTTTTCTATCATCAATGTTGCCTGCCCAATCAGCATCAGTATAAACTTTTAAATCAAAATCATTTCCTTTCTGATATACTAAGCCATAATCCTCAGTGCCTTTCAAGTATCTAAAGATTCTTTTGATTGTTGTCATGTGTGTTTCCTTAGGATCTACAGAGAATCTTGTAACTATACCTACTGCATGTGCTATGTCTGGTCTACTGTGAACAACATATTGAAGTTTTCCAATCATGGATCGGTAAAGTGTCTCATCAATAGATGCAGATTCATCATTCTTTGATAATTTACAGTTGGTAGTCATAGGAGTACTTACTGGTTTTGAATCCTCCATTCCAAATTTCTTCAAGATTTCCTTTATGTACTTGGATTGAGTAATGAAAATCTCATTTTTCATTTGCAGTATATGTAAACCTATAAAATAATTTATCTCACCGATTAATGACATCTCAAATTATTTGCTCATTTCGTTTCCAAAGTTCTTGCATAAAGAGTCATTTCCACAAAATATAATATCATCAACAAATATGGTTGAGATCAGTATTCCATTTTCATCATTCTTCATGTACATATTGTTGTTCTCACTTGTCCTTATAAAACCAATCTTAATCAAATACGAGTGCAATCTTTCATACCATGCTCTAGGTGCTTGTTTCAAACCATATAAAGCTTTGTTCAATTTACATACCTGATCTTTATTATTGTCTTCAACAAATCCTTCAGGTTGTTCAATAAAAACTTCTTCTTCTAATATTCCATTCAGAAATGCAGATTTGACATCCATTTGATATACCTTGAAGTTTTTGAAAGCAGCATATGCCAACAATGTTCTCACTCCTTCAAGTCTAGCAACAAGTTCAAAAGTTTCACCATAATCAACTCCTTCTTCTTGAGCATAACCTTTGCAAACTAGTCTTGCTTTGTTTCGAATGACCTCACATTTTTCATTTAGCTTGTTTTTGAAAATCCACTTTGTACCAATTACATTTTTGTCCTTTGGTCTTGGGATTAGTGTCCATGTGTCATTCTTCTTGATTTGATCAATCTCTTCTGTCATAGCATTTATCCAATCTTCACTGTTAAATGCCTCTTTCACTATTCTCGGTTCAAATTCAGATATCAAACATGTGTTTTGTCTCAGTTTGTTCCTTGTCATCATTGGATCATCCTTATCTCCTATAATCTAACTTGGTGCATGATGTCTTCTGACATACTAGGCTAATACAGGCTCGGTAGGCTCTGTATGATCTTCTTCATCACTTGGTAACTAGATATTCTCTTCATTTTCTTCAATAGTCTTCTCGGTAAGACTTCTCGGTTGAACATAGACAAATTCATCATAGTCTTCTAGTTCCTTGGAATTTCCTTCATCATTTCTTTCTGCAAATTCATCAATTTTCATATTTGCACTTTCTACTATTTTGTTAGATGCTTGATCAGACATTTAAATGCTTTGCTTCTAGAAGAACAACCTGGAAATATTCCTTCTTCACTTTTCTAATCAAACTTGCCATTTCTATCATCTTTGTGAACATAGCATCTACTTCCAAAGATTTTAAAATAACTTACATTAGGTTTCTTATCATACCAGATTTCATATGGTGTCTTCAAAGTACCTTTCTTCAATTGTACTCAGTTCAAGGTGTAAACTGCTGTGCTTATTGCTTCTCTCCAAAATGTTTGTGGCACTTTCTTTTCAATCATCAGTGTTCTAGCACAATCCACAATACATTTGTTTCTTCTCTCAGCTATTCCATTCTACTGTGGAGTTCTCGGTGCAGAGACTTGTCTTTTAATACCATGATCATTGCAAAATAAGCTGAATTCATCAGATGTGAACTCTCCTCCTCTATCTGATCTAAGACATTTCAGTTGTCTTCCTATTTCATTTTCAACTCTTGCCTTGTACCATTTAAACATTTGAAAAGCTTCTGATTTTTCTTTTAAAAACATTACTGACATCATCCTTGAATAATCATCCACAAATAATATGAAATATTTATCACCATAATAACTTTGAACTTTCATAGGACCACAAAGATCAATGTGCACTAGATCTAAAATTCCCTTAGAAGTGTAAGACTTACTTGTAAAGCTTGATCTTGTCATCTTACCCATCTGGCATCCTCGGCACATAGCATTCTCAGGTTTTTCAAGACTCGGTAGACCTCTTACTCGGTGCTTCTTACTTATTTTGATCAGATTATCAAAATTTACATGACAAAACCTTTTATGCCATAACCAGGTATCATCTATCTTTGCATACAAACACTTGTTATGAGTTGATTCAAGGTGAAATGTGTTACCTTTTGTTTGTGTCCCAGTAGCAGCTAACTTTCCATTCTTGTCATGAACTTTGACGATTCCTTTCTGAAATTCTATTCGATAACCTGTGTTGTTTAGTTGTGCTACACTTAACAAGTTGTATTTCAAACCTTCAACCCAATAAACATCATTGCATCTTGCATTGTCAAGAAGTGTTATAGATCCTTTACCTTTCACTGGACACAGTGCATCATTACCAAATCTAACATAGCCTCCATCATAATCTTCTAATTTAACAAACTTGTGTTTATCTCATGTCATATGATGTGAGCATCCACTATCTATGATCCAAGAATCATTAGTGTTTATGTGAGATATTAGGGATTTTTCTTCATACCTTTCTTCATCTGATCCATCTTTGATAGCCACATAAACTACTTCCTCTATATCAGTCTCATCTGATTTATCATCGTTAGATTCCTCATTAGCTATTAAACATGTCTTTCTATCTCTTCTTTTGAAGTCTCAGTGTCCTCTGTAATGATTATCTTTCTGTCTGTCATCTCGGTAATCTCTCTTTTCAGTAAAATCTTTGTCAGGACAGTTAGAAGCCATATGTCCTATCTTATCACAATTGAAACATTTCAAAGGTAGCTTTCCTTTATACTTACCTTTGCCTCTCGGTAACCTTTTGGCTAATAGTGCTTCAAACTCTTCTTACTTTCTGGTTTCTTCATATAGTTTGTGTACTGCCTCCATGTTCTTATGAAATCTTTCACTTGCTCCACTGTGATCTCCTTCAGAGTACTTATACTTTCTTTCATTGAAATCATTAGATTCATCATGATAAAAAGAGCTAAATGCAGATTCAACTTTATTTACCAAAGATCCACTGTTATCAAAGTTACTTAACTCAAATGCATGTAGCTTACCAATAGTAGCATCTAAAGAAACTGGCATATTAGGTACAGACCTCAATTCATTGATTGCAAAGACTCGAATTGCATAAGTTGGTAGAAGGGTTCTCAACAACTTACTTTTGATATCCTTTTCTTCAATAGTTCCACTTGCTCCTTTGATTTGATTGACAATCTCCTTTAGTCTTGTATTGTACTAAGTTATGTTCTCACCTTCATTCATCCTCATAGATTCAAGTTGTCCTCTTAGACTATCTACTTTTTCTCTTTGAACATGTTCATCTCCTCCATATACTGATATGAGCTTATCCCACATTGCCTTTGCATCATTTCAGCCTTCTAGATCATTAAACTCCGAATCAGTCAATGCAGATGTTATTTCAATCATTGCTTGAATATGTTCTTGCTTTGCCTTTATCTCTTCCATAGTCAATGGATAGGTGCTCGGTGTGACAAATTCATTCTCCAGATAATATATAGCATATTCTCCAACTCCTGATAGATGTAGCTTCATCCTTTTCTGCCATATAGAGAAACTTGACTTGTTCAGCTTTGGTGCATCCCTCTTATACATCTTTGGATCTTTAACTCAAGTGCCTTTAAACTTTTCTTCCGGAGTCCAAAGCTCTGATACCAATTGATAGATCTGATACTTAATATAAGTACAAATCCAATAGCCAACAAGATGAGACAGGGGGGTGAATCATACAAACTTAATCTTCCATAAAAAACATCAGATTCAACCTTGTTAACATATATTTCAGTAATATAACCAAAACTGTTAAACATGCAAACTTCAAAAGCATATAAACATCATAAACCTCATAACACCAGATTTAACATGGAAACCCAAATAGGGAAAAACCACTGTGGGATTTTGGACCCACTAAGAAATATACTCTTCTAGAGTATGCTCGGTTAAAAGCAAATCTTGTTAAAGATTACAAACACATTGCTAGATGTGACCCGATTAAGGGATTTGCCTCAGATCTGTTAGGATCTTCACCTTGTTAGAAGTGACCTTGTTAAAGGATTTCAAAAACTCAATTAGAATGTCACCTTGCTAGAGGGTTTTACAAATAAGAATATTAAGTCCACTCGATTAAGAGATTTTCTGTCACTTTCACAAAATAATAGTAATAAAAATATATCTCCAACTTCACATCTAAAATGCTAAAGCAGATTCTTATTTGTTCAATACAATCTAGACAAAGAACTAATCTTGTCCATCTCATGGGTTCTATACTCTATTATTCAAACAGGTCTTCAATCTTATGTGCTCGGTAATCACTATGTAGCATCCCTGTACATACACTTGCCCGCATACATTGTTTATCAATAGTTTCCTATTTATAAACAATTAGGTAACCGCTTAATCTCCTTGATCACATTTCCCATGATCAATCATAGCCATCAGATCTTCAATCTTGTCCAGGTTCAATGCATCTTTCGATCTGAAAATGTTTTACCCCACCTAGGAACTTGCATATATTTCTTGGAACTTGTGCCAGGGTATTGCAATTCAATCTATGCTGTAGATCTTCATGCCGACTTTCCTTTGCCATAGATTCATTAACAAACTATATTAACGGCATACCAATCATTCAATCAGTTCCAGCTCATCAGCTTCCTTCATTAAATAACGCATGTAACCATTTAATGCATTATGTTATAGCTCGGCTACAACTCGATAACAACTCGGTAAATACTAAACTTCACTCGGTAGACATTCCGCCTTCATTAACCAATAGCGATAACCTTAGGGTTTACCGACTAGGTTCCTTAGGGTTTACCGACTAGGTTCTTTGCTTGATAACATAGTATAGTATTTAACCTTTACAATTTACAACATATGTATGATGTTAAAACAATATAAACATCATGATCTCATCATTATCTGACTCGGTAATAGTTGCCCATTGAATACCTTATTCATCCCTTTATTCATCATATTCTTTCTTGTGTCTTTTACCTACATCTTTATATTCTTCAAATCATACTTCTCAAGATATGGCAACATCATACTGAATTAGAAAATCAATTTCTTGACATCAATGACAAAATAATAATATCAAGACAATAAACATCCTTAATCAGTTATATCCATAATCATCAACAACCTTCTCAATATCCTTATGAAATGCCAACAATCTTTCATTGTCTGTTATAATGCTATATTGCCAACAGAAACAATTGTTTCTTTCAAAGTA